>NC_086449.1:446259797-446562654 GCF_028390025.1 Pseudophryne corroboree | reverse complement strand
TAATTTAATTTAAATGATGTAACTTTGTATCAATTTGTGTCATTCTGCTTGTTACTGTTGGATATATATTTAATATGCTGTATTTTTGTACCAAACATGTGCAATTATCTGTATCTTTGACAGTCAGCTGTTTCTAATTACGGGTTGAGCTGGTAACGGACGGATGATGACGCCATCTTGTGGGCGCCAGTCTTCCAGTTCCGGACGCCACTGACACACTTGCGGAGAGGGATATACGGTGAGATTATGTTTGTATGTTGTTTGTACTTGCCTGATGACGGTGGATTAAAGCACCAAAACGTTGAAGTTACATATGCCTCATTCGTCTTCATTATACAGAGGTCCACAGTCCATACACTATATATATATATATATATATATATATATATATATATATATATATATAGAGATCCGAAAGAAACAGCGGCACTCGAGGATTTTCGTGAAGCAAGCAAAAATGTATTCAAAGAAAGTTACAAAAAGCTTTTTGTAACTTTCTTTGAATACATTTTTGCTTGCTTCAGGCTTTTTGTAACTTTCTTTGAATACATTTTTGCTTGCTTCAGGCTTTTTGTAACTTTCTTTGAATACATTTTTGCTTGCTTTGGCTTTTTGTAACTTTCTTTGAATACATTTTTGCTTGCTTCACGAAAATCCTCGAGTGCCGCTGTTTCTTTCGGATCTCTGCATTTCTACTACAGAAGGCACCGGGGTACCTTCACGCCAGATAGGAGAGTGCCAGTCCCATTTGGGATATATATATATATATATATATACACACACACACACACACACACACACACACACACACACACACACACAGTATATATATATATATATATATACACACACACACACACACACACACACAGTATATATCAAAACGGGTACTGGAAATAAAGACTTTTACGCAGGTTACACTGAAGCACAGCATGCACAGGCTTGGGCCTGGTCACACGGGTACATAACTTAATATTAGCAAATGAATGCAAATGTCTTAGCACTCCCTGTACTCAACAGTCATTCTGCTGCAATGGCCTGCAGCCATTATCCATTATGCTCTACTGGCACAGCCAACATCCAAAGGCCCTGAAAATGCAACTGCATCCTACTCACTGGCCTCTAACAGGCATCAGTGCCATGAGCAGTGGGTGTAAGGGAGTTTTAAACCCCTATCCTGCTTCTGACTTCCTGCTGGCTCTGGGTGCGCTGGAAGACCAATTGTATTTTTGCACCTTGAGATGTGCAGCCCGTAAACCCCAGAGCTCCACACTACTACTGCAGGTGCAGAATGTGCAGGTCTAGTTTCCCTCTCCCTTGGAGGTGTTGAAGCTAAAAGGTAAGATAGTCACCAAAACAACTCTACAAATGTGTGGTAAGCACATTTGTAGAGTTGTGTTGGTGACTATCTTACCCTTTAAAAGCCACAAGTGTGGCAGGTGAGCTTTAAACCAGTTAATCACATTTTCTCCTATGCGATAGCAGTTTCCAGGTCTCCAAAAACATCTTTGTGAAAATTTATGTGATAGAGTAGGACTTGCAGTCAAATGGGGTCCCGTGAAGTGGGCTGCAAGCTTAAATGCATTGTACAATTCATGAACTAAAACCTCATTGTTTATCCAGTTGTATATTAAAGCATTAGGGCAAATGAAACTAATAAGGAGAGTGCAGGGTTCTCTGTATATTTATAGTTGAGCAGGTGGTCACAGCCTACTGCACCCCAACCTAGGGGTGGGGAGTACGTGAGTGCACCTCTCTCCTGGGAATGGCGAGTGCTGTGGATTCCCATATGTATACAGGCCAATCCACATCAAATCACCCCACAAAAAATGAAATGTCCACCACCCATCTCAGATTTGTACAATTTTTTTTTAGTTAAGAGAGGATGGCAAAACTATTTCTGCCAAATATCTCGACTGTCAATTCAATTTGACTGACAATTAATTTATTATATATTGATTTTTAAATGTATAAAATTATGTACTAATCCTAGGTTCTTTATCCAGTTTATTTCAAGTATCACGGGTGTTTATTAAGGAATCACCATGGAATTTGCACCCCTAAGGTAACTCTTCCTCCCAAATCCAAACCAAATTCTTTATCTGCTTTATTTTTTGAGTTATGGTAAAAACGCACATTATTCGAATATACTTAAAAACGCTAGGTTCAATCAACATTAGATATCCCAATTATTTTTAATGTGCTTAACAAAGGTATACATTACTACCACACCAAAAAATCAGCATGGTACACTGTTAGTGGAGAAAAAAAATCATGAAGTTGACGTTTAATTACTGTTGTACCACATACATAATTAACACAAAAAAAAGAAAAAAAAAGAAATCATGAAATTTTAAAATTTAAACATAACTTGAGTTCCTAACTTATATAATGTCACAGAATACATAGTAAAACAATCAAGAAAGTGTAAAGAAACCCATGGCATACTGGCAGAACCTGAACAATATAGAGGGAAAGCCCTTCCTGTTCAAATTGTTCATCAGGAACAGAAGTTTTACAAAGATGATGAACATTCTCGCATGTGCCCTGGAAAGAAAGTCTGGTTCTGTAAAAGTTCCAGGAGGAAAAAAGATTCAAACAGAAAAGGCTGCTCCTAGTAAACTTGAAAGAGCTTTATCTTGCTTTCAAATACCGTTTACAGACAAGTTGGTTGTCTAAAGTTTGTACCTCAGATTGTAAGCTCGCAAGAGCAGGGCCTTCTTTCCTCATGTGCCTTTCCTTTTCTTAGTTACACTATCTTATACTCCATACTCCCCTTGATGGCACCTAACCCCGGGTTTTCTATACCTGTCCTATATTGTCTTGAACAGTAAGTGCTGTTTTCTTGTTTGCTCATTTGATTACGTACTGTGTAATGGGCACTGCGGATCCCTTGTGGCGCCATATAAATAAAGGATAATAATAATAATAGTAATAATAATAATAATTAATATGACCTACATGGTGTGTAAGCATTGCTGCAAGATATATGCATTCTGTCTGTGTTTGCGAAACTCACCAAAATGTAAAAAAATATTGGTTGCTGCTCTACCACTAAAGATGGACTACAAAGACCTAACTGAAGTCCTTGTTTGTTCTTCAGTCTCAAAATCTTGTATGCTTCATCGATGTGATAAATGCCAGGTCTGGAAGCACTTGAGAAAACAGTTGAAAAACTTTATCTTGATAGTGACATGGGTGATGAGGACACAATTGTTTATAAGCAATTTGTAGTGCTGTTGATGATGCAACAGCCCATCTGTATACAGCAAAGTCGCAGGCTGAATACCTACGTCAGTTGAAGGAAACCAATCGACCAGAAACAGAAGCTATGTGTTACTAGATTTTGCAGAAAATTATTAATTTGTGTGTCATAATGCCACTCGGACACTTCACAAGCAACACTTCACCCATATGTTGTATACAGATAAAGCCACGCTGTACGGCATATGCATCGCGGCATATTGCAAATGCGCTGTGCTTCAACTGATCACAGATGGCATTCGCTTCATAGGCTTCTATTGGTGTGCATTTGTGGGCACACTTGCAGCGAGGCAATGATTAGCGTGGCTACATCTGTTTTTTAGGTAAGATGATTGTGTGACACTTTAAACTGTGTGAGTCTGTGTGTTGTAAGTGATACCCGTGACAATGTAGCCATAACTGTGCATGCCTTCATTACGGTAGTTATGAAACACTTAGCGGAACTATTACTAAAATTGGAGTAGGTTCACTACTTTAGTGGTGGTGCTAGTAAACGTCTAGCCACCCGCACCAGTCTGCAAGCACTTGGAAACGCATCACATCTTGAGACCTTTGAACCGGTATAGCTGGGCTGAAAAGATATACAGTATGGCATAAAGTTTTTCTACGTGTCACAAAATGAAAAACAAGACTGCAAAACCAATCTGCATAACCATCTAGAAACAGCAAAGACTGTGGTAGGAACACTTGCTCATCACCAATTTCGGCCTATTAGTTATAATGAACTACACATATTCAGATTGTCATCACACAACATGACGACAGCAGGAACCACATTTTGGGGGAGTGGGGGGTATCCAATTACAGGTGAAAATATATGGGAACATTTTTCCCGATGTTTCACCCATATTTTTTTTTACAGGCTATCCAATTTGTTTTTTGGCAGGTGAAACAAATCCCTGACAAACTGGCGCGAGCTGCGGCTTTATGGGGCTAATTGGATAACCTCCAGTGGGACAATTAACCCATTAATTTACCATGGATAATTGCATAACCCCTTTAGTGTCACTAGGACCACAGTCATAAAAAATGTAGACAATAGTGATCTGCAACCTGGAACATACATAGCAGCAGGATACAATAACATCTGGTACATTGGGGTAAATGCATGAAGTGAGCCAGTGGAGAAGTTGCCCATGGCAACCAATCAGCTGCTCCGTACAATTGTATAGTATGCAAATTATAAATGTTACTTCAATGCTGATTGGTTGCCATGGGCAACTTATCCACTAGCTCACTTCTCCACACTTATCACTACTTCATACATTTACCCCATTATTCAATGTAATGAGGAGGAACAAGATGTGCTTGTACACTTCATGAAACAAAACTAAACATATGTGTTGTCCTGGCCCTCAGTGTTTGTTCCTGTTATTCATGTCCCCTGTCAGGGGCAAATGCAGGATTTTTACAGGGAGGTTTCCAAAAAATAAAAATAACACACGCATACAGCTGTATATTTAGCACACATGTATGTTGCAAACACACACACAGCAATATATGGCACACATGTATGTCAACACACACACACACACACACACACACACACACACACACACACACACACAGTTACAGTACTATATACAGTATACAGCACACATATTGCACACACAGTTACATTATATATCACACATGTATGACACACACAGTATAGCAGCACACATGTATGCCTCACACACACAGTTACAGTATATAGCACACTTACACTGTTACACACACCTTTTTCAAAATAAAATAAAACAGCCATGTAAAGCAAGAAAATAGTAAATAAACCACCATCATTTATGAAAGCACCCCTCTCCCCCCCATATACCCAGGCATGCGAGTCAGACACACTCCTGCAGAGGAATTACTGAGTAGTGACCCAGCCAACATCAAAGACACCCACCCATCACTCTCCCAGCTTGGCCCCCCGACACAAGAGACACACACCTTTTGGCTGCTGCAGAGTCTGAGGAGCCTAACCAGCTCTCTCCAAGTAAACTTCCTGAGAGGAGCTCCCTCTACTGTTCATTCAGGCAGCCTCCAGCTCTCAGAAAATATGTGGAGACAGCTGCCGCACACCCTGCGGAGCTACTACATCTCAATAGAAAAAACAGATGTATCAGTCAGTTGTGCGATGGATCGGTGGGCAGGAGGGGGGTTTCCAGGTACTCGGAAACCCCCCCTGCATGCGCGTATGCCTGTGTAACGGAAGTGCCCACTATCCAAGGAAGGGCTGTAAGGCACTTTCTGCTGACACTTTAAGGAAAATTACAGACTGTTACAACAGGTTCCAAACAAGGGAAAGATAATGCAATTGTTGAATGGGGTATAGTATGGCTGACCGGCGGTCTCCTGACCGCCGCTCAGCTTACCGACGCCGGGATCCCGGCAGCATACCGATGCCTGGATCCCGGCGGGGAGGGGTGAGTGCAGCAAGCCCCTTGCGGGCTCGCTGCGCTCGCCACGCTTGCGCTCGCCACGCTGCGGGCTCGGTGGCGACCTGCGGTCGCCACGGGTTCTATTCCCACTCTATGGGTGTCGTGGACACCCACGAGTGGAAATAGTCCCTGTTGGTCGGCATGCCGACCATCGGGATAGCGAGCCTTCGGGACGATGGAGGAGGTCATGTGACTGTCGGTCAGCAGACCGCCGGTCATATGAATACCACCCGTTGAATGAACTTAAGTTATGGACTCAAGTTATGTTTAATATTTTACATTTCATGATTTCTTGTGTTAATTATGTATGCAATACAACAGTAATTGAACGTCAACTTCATGATTTTTTTTCTCCACTATAAAATAGAGTACCATGCTGATTTTTTGCGTGGTAATAATGTATACCTTTGTTAAGCACATAAAAAAATGTGGGAAATCTAATGTTGATTGAACCTAGTGTTTTTAAGTATTTTTCGAAAATGTGCGTTTTTGACATAACTCAAAACATAAGGCAGATAAAGTGATTTGGTTTGGAATTTTGGATTCAGAAGGAAGAGTTACCTTAGGGGTGTAAATTTTGCGGTGATTCCTTAATAAACTCCCGTGATACTTCAAATAAACTGTATAAAGAAGCAGCGATTAGTAAATCATTTAATAAATTGAAAAATCAATATATAATAAACAAATTGTCAGACAGTCGAGATATTTGGCAGAAATAGTTTTTTTTTATATCCTCTCTTACTAAAAAAAAATTCAGAAAAAGCTGGAATGGGTGGTGGACATGCCTGGTTGAACTGACATGGAATGACCCTTACACACACACACACACACACACACACACACACACACACACACACACACACACACACACACACACACTTTTTCTCTCTGGCCTTTTTTGCTCTTTCCTTCCTTTTGCTGATATCCACCTCTTCATCAATTCTATTCTCTCTCTCATACTGATACTGGTGGCCAGGTGGATTACATTTAATTGTGGACTTTCGCACTCCGCAAACATTAAGGCTTCAACTAATGTGGTGAAGTGTCCAAACAGTACAGATTGGCCAAATGCTTGGGTACATCAGTGGAGAAGATAGGTGAGTGGGCTGGCCAAGGTGGCCCAGAATGGGGGTTCCAGCACATTTTATCGCACTGGTGGCAAAGGACTTTCACTATGCATTCCAGAGTTAGCAGTTTAGTATGACCACAAAGTGTAAATATATATATATATAGTGCATTCACCAGTTTGGTCCATACATTCTTGGACACTGATTAATATGGTTTCATAGTGTAGAATATCAGCTAATTTGATGGTATTTACTTCCAAACTGGAGGAAGTGTTTAATAATTACAGCTGTTTAATATGAAGCCTTTTTTTTTTTTTTTAAGGAACCCAAAGTAATTATAAAATTCAATCAAAAGCTGTTTCATGGACAGCTGCGGGCTATTCATTTGTTGTTTCTTTAAATCAATTCCAGATCTGTTGCTTGCTTAATTGATAAAATGTGACATTTAAATTTGAAGTAGTTGTTGTGAACCAACAAGATATGGTCACATGTGCGCTCAGTGCAAGTGAAACAGGCCTACCTGATGCTGCAAAACAAAAGCAATCAATAAAAGAGATAGCAGAAACTTTAGGAATGGCCAAATCAACAGATGCAGTATGTACATTCTGAGAAAATAAAAAGCTCTCTCCAAGAGGTAGGCATATTAAGTGTAGCTTATAGACAACAATGGCTAATGCTATTTGCAGATGGCTTTTCATTCCAGAGCTTGGTAAATTCTGCAATAAAGTAACCCCCTAGAAAATGTGGGGACTGTTTTTGTGATTGAAAATCGGAGACAGCAGCAGGTATCTCCGAATGTCTTATGCAGTCCTGTTTATACATATGGGGGAAACTTAATATTTTATAAATAGACCCCTGAGAGATCTCAGAAAGGAAGGCCAAAAAGTAGGCAAGTATGACATTTATGATGCACTTACATTTTAAACAAATTGTTTACTATAACTCATAGCTGTCACATCATGCTGTGATGTATCGTGCAGGTAGGATACATATAAATGTACCAAACAAGCAATAAAGATAAAAAGTACTGCAAAATTAGATAAATGCATCTCGAGAAATAACTGCACAGTAGGTAATATGACAAATAAAAGGTACAACAGAATGCAACTCACACTTATTTAACCCCCCAAAAACAAAACAAAAAACGTTAAGTGTACTATACAAAATTATAGTGATCACAACTTACTAACATAGCATACCACTACAGTATATCACATTCACAAGACCTAAATATAATGTTTATACATATTGTGGTAATTATTAAGGAAATGGAAACTATAAATCCACCTAAACTTGAAAATGTAAAGGCCAAAGTTAATGTTTGTAAATAAATTATTAGCAAGCAAAATAAAAATGAAACAATGATGTGCATAGTGCTGTCCTCACCACTCTACTGTCTTATGTGCAGCCCTATGTGGCATTTTCAAAATATAAGATTGAAACCATGTACGTAATCTCTCAAAAAAACCTTCAATACTGCAGGCAAGTTTCTTCTAATACATTCCTATTGCTCTTACAGTACTTGCAATATGACTGCTATGCTATCTTAAATTTGTTTTGTTGAGACAGCAGGACTATAGGGCAAATCAATGGAAGGCATCAATTAAAACCATACAGTTGGAGGCTCATACTGTTAGGTCATGCTGTTATTCTCCTAAATTTATGTAGCTCTAAGCTTGCTTTATTCTTGAAGCTTTCCTATGGATCAAAACAAAAATATGCAAGGAAAGCTCAAACTCTGTCAGTAACACATTTCTATATGATCAGCAATTCATTTATCACCATTCTCTTAAAATATTTAGCAACCTTCTTGCTGACTATTATTTATGTTTTTTATTTTCTTTTTGGAAGACTGTAAGCTGGTGTCACAGCAATGGACAAATAATATTCATTTTACAGTGGCATTAGAATAATATGCTGCCACTGTAATTTATTTGTATTCCACAACACTGCAGTGAAATACAGCAAACACAATGTTAGGCTATATAAATCAGTTACCATTTACAGGAACATTGTTATCAACAGTGATTGTATTTTGCTAAATTTTTCAATTCACTTCAAGATTGCAATTGCTTTCAAGATGGTAATTGTAAATCATTTAATGTTTAATCTTCCTGTTCATCAACTCTTCACACAGCCAGGGCATCCACCAGCAGTCAGTATGTTTCTGCCAAACCAAATGCACAATGAATGATGGGAAATTAACCACTGGCTTCTAGACAAAGATGTACAGTACCCTCTGTTGGATCAGAAGACAAGCATGAGGGATGCACTTTGTAAATCCCAACTTGAAGATCTGGCGCTGAAGACATCTCTCCAAGAAATATTCAATGTTTAAACCCAAAAATCAATTAAGCTTTATCTTACCTTCATCCAACACAATAGAACACAAATGCAGGGCACTGGCTTCATACAGTTAGGATCTTTCACATCCAGACTAAGCAGATCTCTGGCAAGAGTGAACTTAACCCTCTATAATTCAACATTTGCCACATAGGCCATACTGTATTCATTAGTGTGTTTTAATGCTTGGTTTAACCACAACCTCTGAAATGGATAGTGCATAGTAACAGAGATCTTCTGAAACACCTACCTTCTGGCAGTGCACATTCTGGCCTATAAGAACATTAAGTTATAAATGCATACTGTTCATGTATACATTATTATTCATGCTCTGTGAATGACAATTTTTCCTTAATTCCTTATTGAACAAAGAAACATTAATCCTTGATTATCAACATAATTTTAAATAACGGAGATGCATTTGTTGTATCAAAGACTACAGGTTTATTTTTTATGTACAGTATATAGAGAATTAGAAATCTTAAGGGATGAGTTAAAAAAAAATATGTGACACTATGATCCAAATAAATCAAATAATGTTTTAAAACCATATTCTATTATGTAAGTATTTATCAGACAAATTAGTTCCTACTCATTTAAAGTGAGCTGTGTACAAAAATGAAAAACAGTCTGAAGATATGGGGGATATTTAATTCTTATACCACGCCTGATCTTCCATTTAAAGTGATGGGAGATCGCGGGGCGATATACAATTGATTGATTTATTTGTCTATGGCACCCATAGATGTCGGGTTTAGCTGCGTAAAGTGGCTAAACCCGACCAAACTAATGGGCGAAACACAAAGAGTCCCATTTGGGTACCCAAACAGGTCACTTTTTGCACATTGGGTGCCCAAACAGGTCACCCAGGGGGTGCAGGCTGAAATGCCAGTGCTGGCAGCCATAAAGCCTAAATGGAGCAAAAATGTAATTGCTCCATTGGGCACCATCTAGTGGCTGCTGATGTGATAACAATTGAATATCGCCCATGATGTAAATGTCTGTTTGACAAGTAGTTTTTTTATTAGAATATTACAAATATTTAAAAGTAAAAAAACTCAAAAGTTTAAGGAAATCAGGCAAGCACTAGCTTCATAGTAAAACAACTAAATCTTTTTCAACAGTTTGTATAAATATATAATGTACATCAATACAGAGAAAAGGTCTAAACTTAAAAGAAAAGAGTATCCTCTGCTACGTGTTTCACAAGGGGTCCCACTATCTCAGGGAGTTAGTATTAGATAACCTAACAAAGAACAACGCATAGCATGTATGAATATATTAGGGAGTCTTAGGGAGATCCCCTAATACTGACGCATTTCGGGGATATTGTACACATTCCTGGTGAGGAAGTTTATTTTTTTAAACAAGCAGCATGGATCTTCTGTAGGTTTAACTGTTTAAAGTCAACCAAAACAAATGCATTTTCAGTTGTGGGTAAATGAAGTCTTTAACTTATCTATAACTTAAATATCATGCACTTAGCTTCTAAAGATATGAGCAAGTGGTAACATTTTATGTTTGCCTGTAATAAAAATCGCAAAATTATATTGCATTCCTGCAAACTTTTACAGTTACAGGATAGTAGATAGGTTAGATAAATTGTATTGTTGATGTAAAGAGTTAAATTGCTCATCCTAAAACTGTAAAATGTTTTGCAGAACCCAGAGAGGGGAGAAAATACAGATGGATTACATTATTTAAAGACCGTAAAAAAAGATGTTCATGTGTTATGCATTTTAACCTTGCTGACCTTCAACCTTCGTAATCACAGGCTTCTTCAAATAAATTAAAACAAGTCCTGTGATTTCATGGTTTTTATTTATGCATTTATTTTGTTACACTCTGGCAGTGCTCAGTAATGCCAATCAATATCAAAAACAGATCTGTGAATCCGTAAAGTGTATGGTTGATATAAAACCACTTACAAAGAGGATTACTTAAATCCAACACATCCTTCAAATTGTAAAAATGAGTGATGGATGGATATGCTACAAAATACATTGTCAGTTATAGAAGACACTTAAACCCAACACTTTAAAAAGGCATCACAAATTTCTGGTATCAAAACTCTCCCTGCTTGCTCATAAACAGTATTCGAAATATCTAAAGAACATGTTCCTAGCTTTTACTTTAGTGGGGTGTGGTGGAGGATAGCAGGGGGGACAGGGACTATTCTGCCTGTCATATACTTTGCGAATTTCTCCCAAAAGTCTTATTTTATAACCCCTAATAGCCAGATTGGGTAACTTTGGCTATTTAATGGTTAGACATAGAATACATTTTTATTTTTTAGGCTACTCAGGTAAATATTATGTTTTTTTATCCCCAAGGATAAACATGATCTTTTTTGTTTATCGAATTTTAGCTACATATCATTTTCTTTATAAATCTGTTCTTTTAGCAGTATAAAGTACAAAACAGAACAAAAGTTGATAGCAAGACACAGTAGGCCATTCATGACCAGAAAATACAGTTTGCAATAAAGTGCAAACTATTCAAAATAGATTCCTAGCAGCAATTGGACCAAAAGATATACAATTACAGAATGGTATAGCTTAAACTAGGTAAAGAGAATTAACAGTATACAAAATAAATAACACATCAGGTGCAAATGGAGATTAGGAGAGTGAGTAGGTTTAATTGGAAGAGGGGAGAGAGAGGCAGTCATTATGCTTAAAGAGCAGGTACAAGTGCAAGGAATTTACAAGACAGAGAGATAGAAATGCAAGTAGGAAGGCCGCCTAAACCGAGATCTATTCTAGCTATTGATGAAGGTACCAGGTAGTTGATTCAAACAAATTTATCAGATTTTTTTGGGATAGAGTATTCAAGGTAGATATGTATAGCCCCATTTCTTATAGAATTTTAGTATTCTTGTCTCAATATCCTGTATGGCCACTCTTATAAGAACAGAAAATAGGTAGCAATTCAGCCTTGACCTCTTCCAAATATGAGGGGCAAATTAACATTTTCTTAACAACAAAATGATAACAAATCATAGGAATATTTTTTTTAAAGAAACATAAACCAAAAATAACATTAATATATGCTAATGCCTTGCTTAAAAATATGTCTATTTTCCTGCAGTCCAAAAAATTGTGCTGAAGGGTTGCATTGTCCGTATGAAATTTCAGGCATAAACCAGTTTCATCTGGGGCAATACATTTCCATTGTGTCTGAGAAATACAGACACTATTTATAAGCTTGATATGGATTACATGAATTGAAGCTGAATGGAAGTACTTACTGATTCCTTACAGTATATCCTGTAATATTTATGTACGGCAGAGGGAAAATGCATGTTCCAGGCAGCATTGGTATGTTGTCAGGGGGTTGTAATGTAAAGAAGGAGTATGATTATATATTTGTTGGTCTCAAGATAATGGAGAAAATATTATAAGGTGTCTGAGAGTGGTCACACAGGTTTTTTTATGGGTCATATTGTCTTACTTGTAAGTGCATGAAGAACGGACTATGGGGGAGCAAATATTTGTTATATAAGTTGTCAATTTAAGTTGTTGAAAGGGATAGGAGAAATGAGAAACACTGTGCAAATGAAAATAACTGAATAGATCAAGCAGATGAGAAGAATTTTCATCAAATATGCCATTTTAGGGTGTATTGTGGATTAAAGAATATTGGCAAGCAAAGCTAAATTCAGATGGTGCAACTTAACTGGCATTTAAGTAATTTGTGAATAAATGGGAAGTAATATAGTGTATATAATTCAGAACAAGAAGCATGGAGAATAAAATCATACAGATGTTTGCTGCAGTCTTGCCAAATCATTCATCTTGGCACACCAGGTTGCATGAGAATCTTGTTTTTTTTGTCTAAAATGTATCTTATTCGCAACACAAAGCAACTAGGATGCACTTGGAGACTGTGCTGATTAATTTGATATATTACACTAGTACATTTTTGGTAAAAAAAAATGTCCAACGGATTGCACAGGACCTGGCAGTTCACTCACACCAGGCATCTTGTGCTGCATGGCATATTAAGGCTGGATGTATGAGGACACATCTGTAAGTATTTGATTTTATGCAAAACTATATTCATTCAAAACTAAATGAAAAGTTGTTGGACAAAGGGGATAGTGACAGATCATCTGACTTGTTCAGGTTAATTGATTATCTGTAAAAGGAGCCAATTGTCTTAACTAACTGGACTACAGCAGGTATTCCGATCAATGGCTTAAGAGAGCTAGATCATCAGATAACTGGCAAACAGGGCAATTTTACATTTCTTTCTGCCAACAGATATACCCATGATGTCCAAGTTGCTCCTCAAAGCCACAGCTAACTGCTCAAGCAAATAGAAGTGGAGGCATGGGGCATACTTGCTTGTTGCACACTAAATAGCAAAATGGGTAGAGACATGACTATAAGGTAGGATTTGGGTGAGTGTTCATATACTGTATAAAAGAGAATCTTACCAACTTTAGTGATGGAGTGGTGACTCTAGATGACACCTGTCTGGTCAGCGTGTATTACTGATGGGAATATAAACTTTAAGAATTCAGCCAGAATCTCAGTGAGAAGTTTGTAATCAACAATCAGTAAAGAGATCAGTTGAGAGAAGGCTTGTATATCTAATTCTCACACAAATTTGGATAACACCATAATTATTGCTAAATTACAGTGAACAGGTAGAGTTTTGTCATCAATAAAATGTTTTAAAATTTAGTTAGGGGCTTTTACATGGAAACCATTATAATCTTGTAAGATTCCTCACTTGGTTCATCAGTATTTAGGGCCTTGAAAGACTTTAAAGTTATTTTTACTTGGTTATACAGCAAGAAGCATTATTTCCCATTTAATTATGATGTTAGAAATACCCACAGCATTCCTGAAAGCTGTAAGTGTGCAATACACATATTTATTTATGACAGCATAACTTGACATAAGCAAACATTCCAATTTAAGACAGAAACAATGCTGTCAGATGAATATACAGTATATATTTGGATTTAAAATTGACTTCAAGCTAAAAGGGGATAGGAGTTTGTTATTCCATTAAATAATCTCATATCTTCTACAGGGAACTGATATTTTCACTTTTTCCATCAAAAGATAAACATCATTACTTTAATCACAAAGACAGTGTTTGATTTAACCAAACAACATTTACTTCCAACTAGCTGATATGCCCAATTCCACCCGGGCAAAGGTTTGCTGGGTGGAACATTTGACCACTTTTTTTCCCCTTTAGGAGTCAAATTAAAAAATATAACTGCTTAGTGGGTGACTGCAAATAACTGTCACAGTTTCCAGACAACCAGAAGGTCACATGTTCCAGGTCACCAAGCAGGTCACCATGGTGAAGCATTGCAAATGGCAGGTGGACAGTTTGCCACATAACTCCGAAATGAAAAACCAATTACAATGCAAATATTTTTCTGCAAATCTACAGACCAAGACCTTTAATTTGGTATATGCTGTATAACCCTGCCCAGACAACAGCATCATAGAAATATGTCACTCATAAAAGTTGTCCTTCTGCTATTAATATATAGCTTTGTATCTAACTAATCTCATGTTTACATTTGTAATGTTTTTAATTATTTTGTGTTTTGTGCCCATCTTCAAGTTTAAGTTCACTACCCAACACGTAAAAGAATTAGCGTGAAGATACATAGCCTATATGTTAACGGACAGTCTAAGGAACTTATCAATTTTCAAAATGCGATCAGCTTAGCGACCAGAAAACTATGGATTTGACACTACTGTCGGTCATTTTGGACATTTTATTTTTCACCCCTTCTCACCCACCATGCTAAAAAGTGTGTTCTGCTTTCTTCTGCGATACAAATTCAAAAGGGAATTCACTAGCACAAGTACCATTAGTGTGTTTCTATACTGTGTTTTGATAAGAGTTGGCCAGGTTTGTTGACAAATATGTCAAATTTTAATTTAGTGGAATTCAGACATTTTTCACCTATTTGTGCCACTACAGAATTAAATTGAGACTTTCATTGTAAGTATATGCAATTACTGTCTTTAGAAGGTCATAAGGTGAATTCTTGGAATGCCTTTGTCATGTCAGAATTTACATCAACAGGGTTGTGATGCATTTTTATTAAACTCACCAACATAGGAGATTTGACCCATGAGAACAGCTTTAACAGTCTGACAAAAAGAGTGGTCCATCCATATGTTCCTAGTTATTAGTGACAAATTTATTCCATGACGACTGTAATACACCATAAAATTTAGCAGAGTTGATTAAATATGTGGGGATTTACATTATTTATGAGAACCCTCAGAATAAAGATCTTATGAGTAATTGCGATGAGGGCTTGGTCTGAAACTGCAAATGCTTCTATACTAGAATGGGTTGTCTGTCTAACAATAATGTAGAAACCAATAAGTAGATGATTCCTAGGGACAGATCCATACTGCCAATAATAAGTGAAATCTTATGTACAGTATAGAAATCTCTAACCTTCCAAACATTTATAAGATGCAGTTGCTTGTTAACAAAATGAATGCCAATTTTTGGAGAGTGAGTAATTAATATAGATGCTATCCATCCCTGAAATGAATCAGATTAATCTAAAATCACTGATATGGTGAGAATTAGACATGTAAAACTGTACAATAAAAGAAATAATTTAGCGAATAAATAGGGTCAAGCTTGGTGCCTAATCTGTGCCATCACCTGAGTAAAGATTATGATAACATGGGAGAACTAGACATTACACATAACTTTACCAAATATAAGGGTAATCATAAGACATTTTAGAATCAGTAACCCAAACTGACATAGCAAAGCCATTAATAAGAGAAAGGCTCTTGTTGCCTACTTTTTCAGGTTTTGTCTGCAGAGGTTAGAAGGTAATTCTCTCTAATGTGTTCTGAACTTATTAAGAATTGACATAGGTTTCTGGTTTTTAGCCTGCTTGATTTTGCCTCTTTAACAGTGACCAATACAAACACTTTCAGTTAAAGACACAAAGGAAGAAGAGGCCATTTGTAAACATATTGCTTGATTATGCTTTCCTTCTACACTACAATACAGCTTTGGTCTAAAATATCTTGACATGCTGAGCTAAAGGTTCAGGCTGAAAAAAATGTAATTTATCTTTCGAGCATACAGTATTTAAGGCAACAGAAAATATGAGCTCTAGGGCAATTTTTCAAATTGTCCTTGGTGTAGCCTGGTGAAGGGCAACATTCTATCATTATACAGTAGGTGCCACCTACTCTGCAAGGTGTACAAAACTAGCAATGAGGTTGGAAAAAGTTGTACTATAGAGATCATTTTAAGGTGTTCAGTAAGACCCACTAGACATGGGCTTGTTGCTCCTATATCTAAATCTTCAACTTATTCTAGTGTTGTTAATGAAATTTATAGGTGGCACAAGTTTTTTTTGAGCTGAGAAATATCTGGAAAGGCCTCTGTTTATTGGTGGTATCCAGTTTAGAGGTCTGAGGTCTGAAGCATATGTCCCTTCAATGCTTGAATAGCAGAAACACATTTTGCAGCCTGAGTCTTTAGCATGGGTTCCATTGTTTCCTAAATGGTCATCGCAACATCCAAGTATGAAATAGGTCGTGGGAGGTGTCTGGCACATCTAAAGTCTAGGAAGTCTAAAAGCAATTATCAAGCCTAGATTTCTCAGGTAAAGCAACAATGGATTCAGTGTTCTGTTGGTCTCTCTTGGAAAATTTTATCAACCCCAATCAACTACAATCTATTTCACCCAGAAAAGTGACTTTGATAAAATGAAAACTTATCAATTAAAGTGTTTGGAAAATACTCAAAGTAAAGCACTACAGGGTGGTAATGGTACACTATTTACAGGAGACAATGGTCCGCAATGGTCCGCATTCCAATTCCAATTTACAGACCAGTTAGTTTGATGTTTATAGTGGGGAAAAATTGGAAGGAATTCTAAGGGATAGCATACAGGAGTATTTACAGACCGCTATGATTATTAGCAAGAACCAGCATGAGTTTGTGAGGGACAGATCATGTCAAACTAACTTAATTAGCTTCTACGAGGAAGTGAGCAATAAACTCGACCAGGGAAAAGTAGTGGATGTGGTCTACTTAGATTTTGCAAAAGCCTTCGATACAGTGCCTCACAGGAGACTGATCATCAAATAAAGGAGCTTGGCCAAGGAAAAACTGTTTGCACATGGATAAGTAACTGGCTGGATAACAGGGTACAGCGAGTAGTGGTCAACGGGAAGTCCTCAAGCTGGACCCCAGTAGTTAGCGGAATACCACAGGGGTCCGTACTCGGGCCATTACTGTTCAACATCTTTATCAATTACCTAGAAATAGGCCTGAAAAGCACAGTGTCAATCTTTGCAGATGATACTAAACTATGTAGGGTAATTAATTCGGAAATAGATGTGGAGTCTCTGCAGAAGTGAGTTATCTGAACTTGAAACCTGGGCATCTAAATGGAGAATGAGGTTCAATATAGAAAAATGCAAGGTTATGCATTTCGGGACTAAAAAAACAAACTTGCATCCTACACATTAAATGGGGAAAGTCTAGGGGTAACAGTATTGGAAAACGATTTGGGAGTACTCATTGACATTGTGTACGGTTATTAAGCCTATTATCAAAGCGCAGTAAAAAAGGCAAGTAAGGTGCTAGCGTGCATAAAACGGGGAATTGAGACAAGGGACAAGCATGTAATCCTGCAGCTGTATAAATCATTGGTACATCTGCACCTGGAATATTGTGTTCAGTATAAAAAAAAAGACATCAGCGAACTCGAAAGGGTTCAAAGACGAGGTACCAAACTGATTAAAGGGCTAAAGGGACTGGATTACGAAAAAAGGCTTACTTGGTTGAATATGTATACACTGGAAAAGAGGCGTCTAAGAGGAGACATTATTTATATCTTCAAATATGTAAAGGGGCATTACAAAGAGTAATCAGAGGAATTATTTATTAAAAGAACACTGTTTAGGACACGTGGGCACTAGCTGAGGCTGGAGGAGAGATAATTCCGTACGCAACGGAGGAAAGGGTTCTTCACTGTTAGGGCAATAAGGATTTGGTAAACACTGCCAGGGAAGGTATTGGCAGACTCTGTAAATGCATTTAAAAAAGGACTGGATACTTTTCTGACTGAAAATGATATCCAAGGTTATAACATTTAAAATACTGACATTGTTAATCTGGGTGGAACATGATTTATAGTTGTTAACTAGTCATAAAACAATACATCAGCAGGTACATTATAATAAACACAACTTAATACAGGTTGAACACGATGGGCATTTTGTCTCTATTCAACCTCAATTACTATGTTACAATATTAAGAAAAAAATATATATTTCATTATGGATTCCTTACATCGAATGATATTACCAAATAATTACAACTGAGCCATATTGAGTATTTAGTAAATGTGAGTAAAACAGTGGGGACCAATGTGATTATCAGCTGATAGTCGGTAGTTGGGAACAAGTGCACTTGAAACCCCAAGTGCCACATACCATAGGCATCCCATAATAACTTCATCACCTGTGCCACCAGTATTTCACCATTTAGTTGTATGCACACTGTTAAAGTAAAATCAGAATTTATCTGTATTATTTAATTAACTATACATTTCTGTTTTTCTGAAAATAAACTGTTTTAAGTTGATTCTTTGCAGTGACCAAAAGTTCACATACACAAGAAGAAACATCTGTTTTGCTTGTTGGACTATTATCAGTTAGCCATGTGGAAATAAAAAGTACCTTGGATAATAAAAGTTCAAGTCACCGTGACCTGTTTAATCAAGTTGATATCAAGATGGACAATGTCTTCCTCAGGAGATAGGTATGAGATCCCGCAGCCCGGGAAGCCGAACATCAGGATCCCGACATTGGCAGCCCGAGCATCGGAATGCCGGGAGGGGGGGGTAGCTCAACGAAGGCCCTTGCATGCTTGGTGTATCCTCGCCACAGGTTCTATTCCTCCTTGTGGACACCCACAGAGGGGGAATCACCTACCTCGCCAGTATACCAGGATTGGTATGGTGGAACGGGTAAGGATCCCAGCGTTGGTACTGTGGCAGACGGGATCCCGACTATCTGCTGACTGCATACCTTTCTTAGATTGTAATGGACAAAAATAACCCATTGTTTGTGATGTTGAATTAAGATAACACTGCTTTTCCTGAGAGATATTACCTCACGTATGCTCCTAGACTAATGAGCCATTCATCTACTGTATATCACTTCCTTATATGATTCAGGTATCAAATCAAATGGTTGCATTATTCCTCATTTGTTAATAATGTGTATATACAGTATTTTGTATTCTGCACTGAAGGCAATAATTCCTTTTGATTTCTCTGTAATGAAACCACATTGCTGTGCTTGGCAATAGGGCATGGTGCCTTTAAATAAATCTATATGTTTTATTAAAAACTGGCTCAAAGAGAAAACTGACTTGACAACAAATATGTATGCCTATAATATTTAGATATCTATATAATCAGTGCTACATGTAACTTTTTAGTTATTATTTCCATTTAGTATAAAAGGTATTGTGCAGAGAATGCAGCCAAAAAGGTTTTATTTTTTAAGTACCTGTATATCTTTTGATGTTCTCAGCAACATAGTATTTATAACAAAGGAGTAGTACTTATTTCTGGAAGCATACTGGTCTTGTGGACAGAATTGTATGAGAATTCTCTGAATGTGTGTGAACATCAAGCACATACTGTAAGTACTGTTGTGTACGGAGGGGCCAAAATATATATCTATACTAGTTGAATAGCAGTGCTTCTCTACGGAATTTCAAGTATTTCTGTGCGTGTAACATTCATTTTGAAGGACTTCCTGGTAAACTACATTTTTAGTCTTTCCTTCAGGCTGAAGAATGACCAGATTGTCAGAGGAGCAGCTGACTCTGAAACAGACAGTATACAACTGGCCATGGGAGAAGCTGTCACTTCTCAAATCCACACCAGCCACTTTCAAACTCTGCCACTGAGCTTTGTTAATGGTCATGGCGTAGCAAACCTTTACCAGGAACTGCAGCCGTTTGAACTGAAAATGGTAATCTGATGGAATCAGAGGAATTCTCGGAATGAAGACAGTTTTAGCTGGATGCTAAACAAGCCCCTAACAATCCTACAATTTAAAATGAAATAAAAATTGACAGATTGTTGGTAAAAGAATCATTAAAAAAGTATTGATTTTAAACCTAGATTAACATGCTGCTAAAAATATATACACCTACTTAGGCACATAATTTGATAACGTTTGTATGCAAAAACCAAATCTAAATCTTATCTTAATTGACAGATAATGAAGAATCTATAACCCCCCCCCCCCAATGGGGGTGGACTTTTGAAAACGTCCTTCTTAGTTGGTGGCTACATAACAAAACAAAGCTACTGTCCAAATTTCAAGTTTCTAGTCCTCATGGTTCCGTATATTTTGTTATGAGTCAGTCAGTGGTATTTGGCTTTTACATATATATATATATATATATATATATATATATATATATATAGTTAGATATTATATATAGTTTGATTTACAGTACACTTCCTGTATTTATGAAATAGACCAGATACAGTATGAAGTACAGTTAATATTGGAAATCAATTCACTATACTTTGCTTTAGGACAATTTCCTCTTAAAATCAGAGCATTGGCCAACTCATTAAGGTTAGGTATTGGGCTATTATGTCTGCTTTCGGCTTCATGGATCTAGTTGTACTTTTGAACCTTTAAATTAACGAGTTTTGGAAAAATCTCACTGGAAAATGACTGGCCAATTTTCAAAATGATGCTATCATCTTTCAGTCCTCATTCTTATCAATGTATCCATCTTAACAAATGTAAGCACACTATGCAAACATCAAACAAAATGTACATCACACAAATTCCAGCCATCTAGCAGCTGATAAAATGTAAACACTGAATTTTGCACAACCTTAAACACAACAGTAGTCCCATTTTTCTTTATGTTGTAAAAGCTGAAGCCTGGTATGGCTTCCTTTCATCTTTATGGTTGCCTTCTGTCAAGCAGACAGAAAGTAAAACTAGATAATGAAACAGTTTTATTAGCAACATTCACATTGTTTTTTTCCGGTGATTTAAAATAATATTGCAGTGACCATATCTTCACAGTTCACAAAAACAAAAGCAAACATATTTAACAATATAGCTGTATGCCACAACAAGACTGCAGCCACCATAAAATGTGTACTATAATTTCAATCATTATATCAGCACCTTCAGTTTACAGTTATACTGCACATGGCTAGTCATCTGTATTTGGTGCTGTGGTTGCTATTACTTCTGACAAGTCTTTATTAACAAACTTAAAAAGACAGTCTTAAAGCTTTTGTTAACATGTGATTTGCAGAATGGGATTTATCTGCTATACTGTATGTGGAAAAATACATTACAGGTTTTAGTAATAATTATCCTAATTAAAACAGCACAGAAAATGATAAGTCTAATAGGATAACAAATTGCATCCATCTCTGCATCAGGCTGTAAAGGCCTTATTTCTATTTTTGTTATATTAATGAATTTAAGGTATTGGTATTTTATACACACTGGACTTACTAGATGCCAATGTCGATATTGAACACAGTGGAGTACATTTTTGCCAATGCGCATGCGTCTAAGTCGCATTGCACATGTACCACTATGCTGCTAAGACGGTGGTTGCAGTGAGGACTTATTATAAAAAAAAGACTGATAGTCAGAATACAATTGTGGATGGAAAGTGGAGAGTGGTGACTCAAATGCAGGCATACTGTCACCATTTTGAGGGTGTGTTACACATTGCTACTGCAACTCCATACGTAGTTCAAATGGCTCTGGCATCTTACTTCCGACAGCCATGCTGCACAACTGTAGATCTAATGTATGTCTAATAGTTGCATTTTCATATACAAGGGGCAGATACAGATGCCTCCAGTGGGCGTTATAATAGAAAATCCCAGCGGCTGTGACTTTTGCATATTTTCACACATCTGATGCTAATGGGATTGCAGCTGTGAAGGCATTTGTGTACATCTCTTTATTAGTTCTCACTTTTCTGGTGTTTCACAATGAATTTCTGTAATACTTCACCCCTTCAGTTGCGATGAGATATAATATTTTAGAGTGGCCTTTTCTTCTGCTTAAAAAAAAAAAGTAACTGTATCAGAGATAAATGTCCATGTGTAAAATTAAGTGGCATCTGCATCTTCAAATATTCACTAATAATCATTATCCATCTAGTGAATTGATGCTTAGTAATGCATTTTTTAAAAACAAAATTTCGAGGATGGTTACTCTGATAATTTTTGTTTATGTGGCTGTGTGTGATTAGTTTGCAATTTAAATACCACTATATAATGTGATAAGCTGTGCTGCTAAATAAAAAAGTAAAAAGCAATCACAGATTAATACAGTATATTAAGACAGCCTCGACTACAACTGAGCTACAGACTCAAGTAAACTATATAATTTCTGGTAGTTTTTGAGAATTATCACGGTATAAGAACAACATACAGTAACTTAGATATATGATTGTAATAATGTAACTATTCTCATTTTGGAAAGAAGGGATCTTTGAGACTATTATTGATGCAAATTGCTAACATAGTACTACTCACTTATACTGCCCATCCTTTGGCACTGTCAAAGGTGTGGCTATCAAATAACAAGACTGTACTTGCAAAAAATAAACCATACTGCGTGAGTTAAAAGGGAGTAGTGGAACACTGACCCTGGACTATTCCAAAATGGTTTTGCAAGATTCACCATTGCACATATAGTTTGCTGTCGCACAGTATTAGAAGAAGTTGTGTCTTTTTTGTGCATTGTAAAAATGTTTAGTAAAAAAGTAGAGCAATGTGTTAACTTACATTTTTTAGTTAAATTGAACAAAATGCCCACCAAATCTTTATGTATGCTAAAAGAGGCTTATAGGGCAGACTGTATGTCACTTGTACGTTTGTGTTGAGTGGCACATAACATTTATTGATGGTTGGGAAGATGTCAAAGATGATGAGTATCCCCGGAAGACCTAGCACATCAAAAACAAACTGAAATGTGGGAAAAAACTAAGAAAATTGTTAAAATTTACCATTGACTCCGAATGATAGTAGAAATGGTAAACATCAACAAAGAAACTGTTAGGCAAGTTTTGCATCAAGATCTTGACATGACAAAAGTTTGTGCTAAGATGGTTTCATGGCTTCTGACTGCCAAGCAGAAAGTAAATGAAAATCAAATATGTACAGACATTTTTTACAAATTCAAGTGGTTTCACATATCTTAGATAAATACATTATCTGTGATGAAACATGGATCTTCCAAATATGATCCTGAGACAAAACTCCAGTCCATGCACTGGAAAATACCATCATCATGAAGGATGAAGAAAGAACATTAAAGCAAATCCAAA
Organism: Pseudophryne corroboree; assembly: GCF_028390025.1. Taxonomy (NCBI): domain Eukaryota; kingdom Metazoa; phylum Chordata; class Amphibia; order Anura; family Myobatrachidae; genus Pseudophryne; species Pseudophryne corroboree. Next base: position 446,539,172 of record NC_086449.1, on the reverse strand, counting down.
TTCAAGGCAATGTTAATTGTTTTCTTTGTTACAAAGGGTGTTATTTTGGCAGACTGGGTACCATAAATATTGCAGAAAGAATCAGAAGAATGAGGCCAGAGGTGGGGAAAACTGTTTTCATCCTCCATCAGGACAACACAACAGCCCATACAGCTCTACAGCTTTCACTGTGAAGCAGTTTTTGGCTGAGAAACAGATTGCGGTGCTAGAACACCCTCCATACTCACCAGACCTAGCACTGTGTGACTTCTTTATTTTACCGAAGGTCAAATCTGTATTCAAGGGAACCCATTTTGCATCAGTTACTTAGGTAAAGAAGAAAATGAAGGAGATGTTGAGACAGACTGCAGATAATGAGCTACAGCACAGCTACGAACTGGAAAATAAGAATGCAGTATGGAAGTACATAGACAGGGAATGGAGTTAAAATCTACTTAACATAATTAAACGTAAATTATAGCATCAATCTCGTTATTTAATAGCCACACCTCATATGAGCAAACCACAGGTTAATGCCAATGAAAAATAGGGAATAGTTATCATGCACTGAAGGTGTGGTAAATCAAAATGGCATATGCCAACACCCTCTGTGGTGTGCCTAGAATTGCTGAGTGCAATGCTGACCCCATTCCCCTCACCTCAAAACAAATAGCTGCACATACTAGTGGTGAGTTCACACAGCTGACACTCGTGGTAGTGAGCAGGGTACAAACCTGAAAGGTTTCCTGAGATAATGACTGCCTTGCATTAAATGGGACAGTTCAAAGGTGTGTACTCTAAATGCCTAAATACAGTAAGTTCCTTTTTAAAAGCTGCTTTTCTAGTGGAAATTTGATGGCTAATACACACAAAATGGACTACTAACATACTACTATATGGACAGAAAATAACCCAATAAGCAACACTGTTTACACATAACGGCAGGAAAGTAGACACAATGGAAACTGGAGTCTGAGTTGGACACATCTGCAGCAACTTTTGTGTGTGGCTGTGGCAGGGTGCTTACCAATTTAAGCCAATGTGAAAATACGGCTGTGTATACTTAAAATCAATGACTGCATGTGGAAGCCAATCTTGCCCTCTGCTCTTAAGTCTGCAGCCATTACGATTAGGGGTAAATGTTACCGGAGGTCTGGGATTTCATCTGGGAATGACCATATTTTTAAAGCAGCAACCTTTAGCAAGGCAAAACCAGCCTGGTTTTGCCATGTCAATGATTGCCGGTTTAAAAATACAGCCATTCTTGGACTAAAACCCAGACCTTTGGCAACTCAGATCCTATTACTTTTACACCTTAGAATCTGAACTTATACCAGCAACATGCTGCATGCAAAGATACAGCTGAAGAAGACATCCCATCTCACTGAATGTGTGGTACAATGACAGACAGATCAACCTGTACACATTAGCCATCTCCATTAATGTGCAGATACATGGTCCAGTGTCTGTGCTGAAACCAATTTCTGTGTTTGGTGCATGTGTAGTAAACTGAAGAGTGCAAGATCCAAATAAGCTCCAGTGTCTTGGGTATCAAAGTAGTTCATCTTACAAGTAACATTTCCATTAATCTAGTTCATATTTGTCTAGAAATGAATGTCATTCATTTATAATATGAACTTATTAGTACAGCCAACAGAACACTGCTTCCCAAAACGTAATTTTTAAGAGAATGAAGTGTGTGAGCAGCACTTCCTCCAATATAGACATTTACTAAGAGAAAACATGGGCAGTGACTGAGTATATATGAACAATGCATACACATGAATATTTTAACTTAAGCAATTATCCTCTTAATAATTATTAAAGTTTTTGTTCAGTTATTTAAAATGAGACTGGGAATGTTATATTTCAGTTTTGTGATAAAAATCAACAAACCAACTCTCACATTTAAATAATTAAAAAAACAAAAAAAGTATTAGCACCCTGGATAGACCTGAGGTGGCACAGTGGTCTGCATTGCTGTCTCAAAGCTGGGCCCATGGGCTCTATTCTGACCAAGGCACTATCAGTGTGAAGTTGGGGCCTAAACAGATCTGATTGCAGCAGCAAATTTGTTAGCTAATAGACAAAACCATGTGCCCCGCAGGGGGGCAGATATAACATGTGCAGAGAGAGTTAGATTAGGGTGGGTTATTTTGTTTCTATGCAAGGTATATACTGACTGCTTTATTTTTACACTGCAATTTAGATTTCAGTTTGAACATGCCCCACACAAATCTAACTCTCTCTGCACATGTTATATCTGCCTCCCCTGCAGTGCACATAGTTTCGCCCATTAGCTAACAAATTTGCTACTGCGATCAGATCTGAATTAGGCCCTTGGTGTTCTTCCCTTACTTGTGTGGTTTTCCTTTAAGTGTTCCAGTAACCACCATCAATCCAAAAGACCTGATGCTAAGTTAGTGTTGGTACACTAAAGAATTTAGAGACTATGGGGGGTATTCAATTGAAGTCGGAAACTGGCATCTTGTCGGAAAGACAGCAGTATCCGCCTTTCTTAGGTCGGAAGGGGTTCCAATTTATTCAATCCTTTCCGACAAGTTGGCAATTCTGATTTGTTGGAAGGCACGTGGATCGGCGGATTAGCCATGGATTCACGTGTTTTGTCGGATTCTGCAGTCATATCCAACAGGTTTTGGCCCAGGTTCCGACAATGTCAATCCAACTTTAAAAAAAGGCGGATTGTCATTCTTGTGAACGCCCAAATCCGGATTTGGCCGCTCATTGAAAACTCAGATGTCGGAAAGGATCTGACATCTATTGAATACAACCCTATTACTTTATCTACTATACTAATAATAATCTTTGACAATATATGCCAGTTTATGCAAGATACAAACTTTGACAAGTACACATTAGGACTTACCTCAGAGAACATAAGTCTCTTGCTTTACAGTACATCATTACTGAAAATAACATGATAGAACATTCAATACAAAGCGGTTGCTCTCTTATTATGTGCTGTGGAATTTAACTGACAGAAACATTTTAATAACAGAACTAAAATCTTTTTAAATAGACCTGGTACCTACCCTCTACAGAGAATGACAATTATAGGCATGTTAATGAGCAATTTGGCATTGGGGCAGCAAGGCATCTTACCCCCAGGGATGGTACAACTCCATGGTGTACTGTGCGCTGATGCACAGTTTATGGATGCAGCTGACAGCCATGAGGCAGACAGGGGATGCTTATTGGCTTCTTTTTTGTATTTATCTAACAAAAAGACAGAATCTGGGGTAGACTTAACCTGCCTCACATCCACAACTTGTGTGGCAGCAGCTGTTGGGTATGCTGCCATACCCGGTATCATGCAGTCTGATATATGATGCTGAACATTCACCAGAGTGACTGGTAGTTATAATGTTTGTGCTCATCCGTGACTATTAGCAATTGCTTGTAAAACTATTCAAAGAAAAGTAGTATATGTAGTAGGTGCGGCAGTGACATGTACTGTATACACAGATATATAGTCCCCTCTTATCTCCGTAATTACCATGGTGACATCTCACACAACTATAATTACTGCTCGTTTCTCCCCAGTTGTCTATTGCTGCACGCTATGCTCCTATACCTCTCATAGAAGTGGGAAGAATGATCAAACTTCCTGTCTAATCATTTCTGATTGAATCAGAAAAATTAAGGACAGCATGGGAAATGTATGCATATGCACTCACAGCTGCAAATTTGTACACAATGACTGTGTGAAAATGTGGCATCTGCTTGGAGTTGTAGTGAAACACGTGCTAGCAGCTGCGTACAAATCTGCAGCATTGGTCAGAGAAGCTGAGTGGCCCTTTGGTCGCGCAGCATGGCTGCAGGAAGTAAGATGCTGGAAGTCTAGGCAAGATTATAACTTTCCTTATATAGTACCACCTGAGAGGTTCTCACGATAGATAGATAGACAGAGCGATAAGATAGACACATTTATTCCAATTCCCTTGAAATGGTGAAAAAACTGTTAAACTGTTAGATTTCTTACTTTCTCACATCTTCCAATCAAAAAGGCCTGTCAGTTGTGATTTGTTCTCATATCATAGGTGCTAATTTTGTTCATGAAATGCACTGATTGAAAAGCAATTATCTCACCATAACTCATTCCCAAACTTGGAAAATGACAGCATAATAATACAGTTTATAATCACATGGACAGGAAGATTATTTCAACTGAAAACAAAACAGCTAAGCAACTGTGAATATACAATATGGTCTACTTTTAAGATAAATGTTAATATTAAGTATCAAGAGCCACCCACTCAAGTTGTGATTCTGCATTAAAATAATACAAGCAAGCAAACCACATAAACTCACAGCTACAAGTGATGAGACGGAGAAAAAAATAACTTCTACAGTATATTCTATCCAAAAACTGCAACCTCTCTTTTAATGGTCTTGAATTTTTAGATTCTGGAGTAACAAGGCATAGTTTAAAGGTAGATTTGCTTCATTTGGTGTGGTTACACTTACTTTAGTAATAATTAGATTTATGTCGATCAATTGTGAGCTCAGTGTCCCAGACAAGAAGTTGTCAGAGTACATGAATTTATATGGATTAAAAAAAATGGTAATAGAGTAGTAAAACTATACTCCAGAGGGTGAGGAAGCTAGACGTACCCTACCAGGATCTATATTCATCGGGCAGCTGCTATACAGGATTTATAATCTGCAATGTAACTGTACTGTAGCTGCCCAGAGCAACACTGACCTTTGGGATAATTTTTTCAGTGCAAAAACGCTTCTTTAGTTAGTTTACAGCTTCCAATTTCCTGTCCTCATCTGAAGTACAGGTAAGATTAATTTACAGATAACAGATGGGGAGAAAGAACAGTTGTTAACTGACTGGTAGCAATTATATTTCACTCTGGGCCACTAGGGAAAAGGCTCAATTGTACACTTGGCATCCAGAAAATGGGCTCAATTCTTTACTCGCCCTCCACGGAATAGGTTAGATGCCACAAGAAACCACAAAAGAATTGGCTACAATATATCCCCAACCATCAGGGAATGGGCTTTATACCACATTGGGCCACCAAAAACTGGCTGCCATCATTCAGAAAAATACGGGAAGCAAAGTTGCTGTAGGGTTCTGTGTTTTCACTGGTGCATAGGGGTTTGATCTACACTACACACTGGCCATCTTGCAATGTTCTTTGTTGTGCAGTGACCATTAGGTATTTTCTCCTTTTAAGCACAGACCACCAGGGAATGCGCTGCAGTGCACACTGTCCACACAGTACTGCTCATTCCACAAAATGGCTAATTTGTGTATGTTAAATTCTCTTGAGGTTAATGCAAATAGTTTTTTTATTATCAATACCCATATATTATTTTTCATGCTAATTAAATTTTTTGTTATTCATTTAGTGATAACCAATTATTTATGCTTTAATTGGAGAAATAAATGTTTGTATGTACATGCATTTATATAATTTATATTTAAACATATGTTTTAATTTACTCATGCTATGAATTGAAAACAAATTTTTGGGGTAAAAATTCCACAAACTTCTTTAACCAAAGGAATTTTTTTACCCTGTGCTAATTTTGATGCTTTTCAGCATTCCAACTTCAAAATATGTTTTCTTTACAGTACCCACATAACTGCAGGTCTTCATTAAGAATAAGATGACATGTCTGTACATCTGTCAGACACCTTACCCCATACTTGCCTACTGTGCTGCATTCTGCAGTCCCACGCAGCTCCGGAACAGTGGGCACCTATCCCGTATTCTGCCCACTTCCTAGTGAAGTGGGCAGAATAGGGAAATAAATGCAGATAAACAGCAGCCATGGCAGAGAGGGCGGGGCCTAATGACAATTATATCCTAATCACGCCATCTTCGCTCCACCCTTATGTAAATATAGCCCAATAGCGTCATTCTCCCAGTGAGTAGGCGGTGACTAATAACGTTAGTAGCATGCCCCACCCCTCCTGCTTCGCCTCTCCAGAGATTACTAATGTTGGTAACTCCGCTACCATTTTTATGTTATTTTTTTTTTATAAAATGAGTGCTTATAAAGGTCATAGAGGCATATATATATATATATATATATATATATAAAAATATAAATATACATATATATATATATATATAATTGTTGGTTCGGCACTCCTAATCAAAGTACACAATCACCTGCATGCCCTTGCCAATATAAAACAATATCCAGTGGTAGACACCCTTGCATGGGTGAGTAAACACGGCTCGGCACTGCAGGATTTTCCAAATAGAGTCCTGTTTAATATTAAACGGAACTCTATTTGGAAAATCCTGCAGTGCTGCTCCGTGTCTACTCACTTAAGCAAGGGTATCTACCACTGGATATTGTATTATATTGGCAAAGGCATGCAGGTGATTGTGTACTTTGAGGGAATGGAGGATACTCACCTCCGTACCCCTTCTGCGGGCAGCGGGGTTCTGGCATGGAAGGACTGGCATCTGCCAGGATTCAAGTCCCCCCAATTAGGATGCCCAATCTTGAATGGTGCGTCAAGCGCGAGGCAATCAGGTCTTGCAGATTGGCTCGCCGCGGCCTTTCCTCATTGGTCGTCAATCAGGGATCGCCACATCATAGCTCAGCCCCCTCCCAGCATCTTATAATAGACGCTGCGGAGCGGGAGAGCTCAGTCGGGTGCCGGGTGCTGAAGCAAGAAGAGCTCCAGTGGAAGAAGAAAGAAGTGGTAGAAGTGGTGGCTGAGAAGAAGGAAGAAGCAGTGGCGGAGAAAGAAGCCCAGTGGCGGAAGAAGACAGGCAGAGAGTGCTGCAGTGTGTGGGAAGAAAAAGAGCTAATGAAGCTCCCCACTGCAGCCTCTCCCACTGAGTCTGGTAGGCGGCGCTGGGCCATCACCACTATTCTTTAAATCGTCGCTAGACCACCGCGTCGCCAGGCACTAGGCCTGTGGGCACAAACAGGCAATAGGCCTGAGAGGTAGATAGGAGTACTGGGCCCCCTTTACTTATAGTAATCTTGGCAATAGGCCACCATTACTTGTCATCAGTTAGGCAGGCACTAGGCCTGTAGGGCAATACAGGCACTAGGCCTGAGTGAAAGATAGGAGAGCTGGGGCCCTGTTTATTTTTAGTGATCTTGGCATTAGGCCAAGATCACTTGTGATCAAGTAGGCGGGCACTAGGCCCATGGGTGAATACAGGCATTAGGCCTAAGCTCCCAGTAGAGGGTGCTAGGCCCTAGTCCTAATCTATTTGCCCAAGTAGGCAGGCCAAAAGGCCTGTGCTGTATTATAAGGGTGATCTAGGCAAAAGGCCCAAACTACCCCAAACTGCCATTGTAAGGTGGGCAATAGGCCCAAATCATTTCATTACTTCCCGGCTGGGAATATTTTTGGGAAATAATCTACAGCGTGCATCTCCATAGGAAACTAGCACTGGATACTTGTACCCTCAAGTCTGATCCTGTCACTGCAGGTCAAGTAGGGCTGATGATTAGGTAGAGTGTGGAGGAGCGGCCCAGTTACATATGCTCTCCTAATTCCAAAGTGAATGGCTGTTCACTTTCTGGCCCCCGGGATCTTTAAAGATCCCACGGTTCATACTAAGCGCTTGCTGAGGCAGGGTCGGCTGGCTCTGTCTGCAGGGAATAAAAGGGGAGCATTCTTATCCTCGATTTCATTGTTCAGGTCACTACATGCTCCTGTTTATTGTTCTTATATTGCATATTGTGTTGTAAATGTTATTGAAGTATCGTCTAGAGTTATTGATATTTAATTCAATCCAGTTTATGTTATATGCCAGCTACTGTCTACTTAGTCTTGTGTTGTCATAGTTTGGGCCTCAGTAAAGCCAGATAGTTCAGCCCCACAGAGTTAGGGTAGTTAAAGGTCAGTGCAGACAGGCTGTTGTGTTTTGACCCACAGGAGCTGTAGAAAATCACTGCAAAGTGACAAGAATCAAGGAGTGATTATCCCTCTGTATTAGAGTGCGGATTCCGTGGACCTTGCTCAGCCATGCAAGGTCCAGCACACCTCAGCACATGAGTGCTGAATAGGTGAAAGTTGGGTGGCTGAGGCCTTGTGCCTGTGATGATTTTCGCCTAATCGGTGAAACCCGCAGCCACCTGGGAGTGCACTCCATCATATCCTAGCCTCAGCACAGCTTGTGGTTCACAGTTCATTTCCTTTCCCTACAGCCGTCACTACAGCATTTCCATCCTCCCCAGCGTGGACAAGCACTTGTCGTCCTGGCTTACCTGGATAGGTGAGTACTGCCTGAGGGCGTAATCCTTACGCACCTTCACATTGACATATACAGTATGTGTTTCATTGGGGTTCAGCATTTAATTTCGACAATAACAATGTTGACAGTGACAAAGAGGGAACTGTTAGCTAGAACACTAATGCTAAAATGCTAATAATGCTTACCAATCATTTTTGAAACTGTAAACCAAACTCAAAGGCGGGAATGTAGTAAGGTGTGAGAATCAGCAAGTGAGAGAATTTGTGAGAGTTCTACTGTATCACAAAATGTGTGTGCATGCAACCTCAAGATGCTATAGGGGTATATGCAATTGCGGTCGAATTCCCGAAATTGTCGAATTTCGGGTATTTTTCGCCCAAAAAAAAAATTTGTCAATGCAATTCAGTGCTTTCCATCAAAAAACCGGACTTTCAAAATTCGACTTTTTGAAATTCGACTTTTTGCAAATTCGACTTTTCTGCAATGATACAAGTGCTGCAATTCGACAAAAGCATATTCAATTCAAGTTTGGAAATTCGACAACAGTGCTTTTAGACAGCAAATTCGTCATTTTCAATCCGCCACACTTTGGAGGGTGAAACCAATAAAAAAAATGTAAAACATGTTTTTTTGTGGGTTTTTTTCGTGGTAATATCAGATCTATTTATATTAGAAGGGATTAGGTACTTGGTTTGTCTTTTTGGGAGGCACAAGTATTATTTATATATTTTTAAAAATAATATATATTTTTTTTTATAGATGGAATGGTGAAATCCCTGAAAAAAATGGCGTGGGGTCCCCCCTCCAAAGCATAACCAGCCTCGGGCTCTTCGAGCTGGTCCTTATTCTAAAAATGCGGGGGAAAAATTGACAGGGGATCCCCCGTATTTTTAAAACCAGCACCGGGCTCTGCGCCTGGTGCTGGTGCAAAAAATACGGGGGACAAAACGAGTAGGGGTCCCCCGTATTTTTTACACCAGCATCGGGCTCCACTAGCTGGACAGATAATGCCACAGCCGGGGGTCACTTTTATACAGTGCCCTGCGGCCGTGGCATTAAATATCCAACTAGTCACCCCTGGCCGGGGTACCCTGGGGGAGTGGGGACCCCTTCAATCAAGGGGTCCCCCCCCAGCCACCCAAGGGCCAGGGGTGAAGCCCGAGGCTGTCCCCCCCATCCAAGGGCTGCGGATGGGAGGCTGATAGCCTTGGTAAAATGTCAAGAATATTGTTTTTTCCAGAAGAACTACAAGTCCCAGCAAGCCTCCCCCGCAAGCTGGTACTTGGAGAACCACAAGTACCAGCATGCGGGAGAAAAACGGGCCCGCTGGTACCTGTAGTTCTACTGAAAAAAAAATACCCAAATAAAAACAGGACACACACACCGTGACAGTAAAACTTTATTTCATACGTCGACACACACATACTTACCTATGTTCACACGCCGACATCGGTCCTCTTCTCCAAGTAGAATCCACGGATACCTGAAAAGAAAAGATCAATATACTCACCTCAGCCAGGGTCCAGAGATAAATCCACGTACTTGTTAAAAAAAAAAAAAACGGACACCCGTACCATGCCGGACTGAAAGGGGTCCCATGCTTACACATGGGACCCCTTACCCCGAATGCAGAGAGACCGCTCAGAGTGACAGCTGTCACAGAAAGGTCTCTAAAGCCAATCAGGAAGCGCAACTTCGTTGCGCTCACCTGATTGGCTGTGCGCTGTCTGAACTCAGACAGCGCATCGCACAGCTCCGTCCATTACTTTCAATGGTGGGAACTTAGCGGCTAGCGGTGAGGTCACCCGCCGGTCAGCGGCTGACCGCGGGTAACCCCCGCAGACGGCAAAGTTCTCACCATTGAAAGTAATGGAGAGGCTTTGCGATGCGCTGTCTGACAGCTCAGACAGCGCACAGCCAATCAGGTGAGCGCCACGGAAGTAGCGCTTCCTGATTGGCTGAAGGGACTTCAGTGACAGGAGTCACGTGGTGTCCCGGCATTCGGGGAAAGGGGTCTGATGTGAAAGCATGGGACCCCTTTCAGTCCGGTGGTACGAGTGTTCGTTTTTTTTTTTTAACAAGTACGTGGATGTATCTCTGGACGTGGATGTACCTCTGGACGCTGGAAGGCAAGTATAATTTTTTTCACAGGTACCCTCGGATCGTCGGAGACCGTGGCAGTCGGCGTGTCAACATAGGTAAGTATGTGTGTGTCGGCAGTGTGTAATAAAGTTTTACTGTCACTGTGTCTGTGTACTGTTTTTATTTGGGTATTTTTTTCCCAGTAGAACTACAGGTACCAGCGGGCCCGTTTTTCTCCTGCATGCTGGTACTTGTGGTTCTCCAAGTACCAGCTTGCGGGGGAGGCTTGCTGGGACTTGTAGTACTGCTGGAAAAAACAATATTATTGTCATTTTTCTCAAGGCTATCAGCCTCCCATCCGCAGCCATTGGATGGGGGGGACAGCCTCGGGCTTCACCCCTGGCCCTTGGGTGGCTGGGGGGGGGACCCCTTGATTGAAGGGGTCCCCACTCCCCCAGGGTACCCCGGCCAGGGGTGACTAGTTGGATATTTAATGCCACGGCCGCAGGGCACTGTATAAAAGTGACCCCCGGCTGTGGCATTATCTGTCCAGCTAGTGGAGCCCGATGCTGGTGTAAAAAATACGGGGGACCCCTACTCTTTTTGTCCCCCGTATTTTTTGCACCAGCACCAGGCGCAGAGCCCGGTGCTGGTTTTAAAAATACGGGGGATCCCTGCCCAATTTTCCCCCGCATTTTTAGAACCAGGACCAGCTCGAAGAGCCCGAGGCTGGTTATGCTTTGAAGGGGGGACCCCACGCCATTTTTTTTACGGGTTTTTCCCGTTTTTTCCCGTTTTTTTAAATCGCGGCAAAATCCGGCAAATCGGCCGTTTTTCGCCCGCGGGACTGTCGAATCCGTTTTTCATTGAATATGGTGAATTCCGGCAGCCACCTGCCGGAATTCACCTGTCGAATTGTGTCAAATTAAAAAACGGCGATAATTTGCCGCGATTCGCCGTGAATTGCATATACCCCATAGTGGGAATCCTCCTTGAGTACTACAGAAAACACACTGATGAAGGAGTACTTTGGGCATTCTTATGACACTTGAACTGTTACACAGCATTGGCATTTTTCTGCATAATTTGTTAACCCATAGAGCAGAACATTAAGCACATTTTTGTAGTATTAAAAACTTCTCAATACAAACAGAATCACTGATATCTTCATCTGTTACCTGTAGTAAGACTACTATGTTAAATATGGAAGATTTAAGTGGGGTACACACGGAGAGATCCGTGTTTAAAATCTAAGCAATCTGACTAGATTGCTCAGATATTAAGCACGGATCTGCCGTGTGTATGCCCCCCAGCGATAGCGATGTGCGGCCCTGCGCATCGCTATTGCCGGTGCTAGATTGAGCCTGCATGCAGGCTCAATCTAGCGGGTCGCTCACTTCAGTGCTGTGTGAAGTGAGCAGCCCCCCCGTCGTCGCCCTCCCCTTACTCAGCACATCACGCTGTGCTGAGCGGGGGGAAGAGATGTGTGCTGAGAGGTCTGTGTTAAGATCGCTCAGCACATGTCTCCCGTCAGTACCCCCCTTTGCTAAAGACTGATAACAGTGGGAGATAAGAATGAAAAAGGCTTAGGCAGGGAAGCATGGTGTATTTTTTAAGCTCTCACTGTTTCTTTTTCTCTGACTTATTTTCAGATATACAGTATTTTTTTAAGCAAAAGCAAATCCACATACCGTTGCACTAAATTCTCCTCCATCATCTTATTTTAAAAATAATTAAAAATAATGTACCTGTTTGGTATGATGTAGAAATTTGAGGTACAAACTGATCTTTGGGCTCCCCAAAAGTTTGTTTGGCTAATAGATTTATAATAGCATATGTCTTTGTATAATATTGGGCTACAGTGCTCTGCTATGTTTGTACCTGTATTAATGTGTCTATGATTTATGATCATTTGTGCATGCAAAACTAAAATAATTTTATGCATCTTGTTGCTTATTTAAAACATTGGGATATACAAGTATATATATATATATATATATATATATATATGTGTGTGTGTGTGTGTGTGTTAATACTCAGTCTTGTTTTATTACAGCTTTGTTCCCAATTGTAAAGTGGAATGGAATGTGTTGGTGCTAAATAAATAAAATCTAGTACTAGTTGGAAACAATACAAAAATAAGATTTTGGTACTTACCAGGTAAATCCTTTTCTTTGAATCCATAGGGGGCACTGGAGTACTCTAGGGATATGGACGGTTCCACAGGAACTAGGCAATGAATAAGTTAACATTTGAGACTACTTCTCCCCTCCATATTCCAGAGTACCTCAGTGTTTTTTTACTGAGCCGAACAGGAGCTATAGAGGTTAATGGAGAATTACATATAACAAACGGACAACAATAAAGTTGACACATAACGTTACTGACAACTATCAGTTGACACCAACCCAATAAACTTGCTAATTTGGTGTCAAAATCCTTGGAGTGCCGCACCACCAGCTTGCTATATATATATATATATATATATATATATACAGTATAATACACAATGCATACAGATTCCCTGTCTTGTTAACTTATACAGTTAGTACTGTTGGGGGATTTTGTGTTGCTGTTACAAGTCCAGTACAAAAAAAAAAGTGTTTTTAGCTTCTTGGGAGCTTCATTTTAATTTGGTTCTCACCACTCCACACTGAGATTCGTGGAGCTCCCTACATGGCAAAAGGAGCAGAGTGGACGACGGCTGCAGGAACCTTACAGCACATCACACTGTGACCACCCCCTGCAGTCCATAAAATGCTACATGAGAGAATATGGATTTATTTTTCTAATATCCTAGACCCAATGTCTGCTTTAGTTACATGCTGTAGCTTCACTCGATGAGATATATCTCAGATTTGTCGTAAAAGCCTCCAGCTTTAACCAGTACTTAGAGAGGCATGTAAAATATTTTACAAGTTTATGCATTTCAATTTTCAGCATCCCAAGAGAGGTACAAATTTATATGCTTATTACTTCCCTCTCCATTACCCATTTTCCCTAGTGTAAAACCTCTATTTGCTTTCTTTAAAATGCAATATACACATTTTTATTTTCTATACGATAATACCATGGTTAAAAATGCCATCTAAAAATATTATATTAATTTACTTTCACCAACAGTATTACTTAAAGTATTTAGTGATACTAAGAATGGAAGGATATAGAGAGGGGTTAACAAGGCATTCTAATAAAGGTATATGTGAAACCTGCAAACTGCAGAACTGTGATCGTGATACTGAGAATGGAATATTAGAGACGGGTTAATAAAACAGTCTGATAAAAGGTATATGTACAAACTGCAGACTGGAGAACTATGCTGAGCAAGTCTAGAAAAATGTATTACCTTATAAATACTCTTTTAAATTGATAATATCAACCAAACATTGAAAAAAATCATAAGCCATTGTAGATCTAGTAATTACAGTTAGAGTTCATAAAATGTATTTTTGTATAGGTACATTTCAAAGAGATTGTTGACATGCTCACCACAGTCATTCTAAAGTCTCCAAACACTTCTAGGTATCAGAAAAACATATTAAATAAAGTGTACAGCCATGGCAAAAAGTTTTGAAAATGACACCAATATTAATATTCACAAAGTCTGCTGCCTCAGTTTTTATGATGGCAATTTGCACATACTCCAGAATGTCATGGAGAGTGATCAGATGAATTGCAATTAATTGCAAAGTCCCTCTTTGCCATGACAATTAGGGGCTAATTCAGCATGAGTTGTAGTTTTGTGAAAATTCACAAAACTACAACTCCTTCCACTATAATGTGGGGGGCCGCCCAGCACAGGACAAGGCCACCTCGCATGCCGGGTCCTTACCCCCGCTAAAATGCGAGCACTTCACTAAACAACAAAGAGCTTACATCTTTAAGGTAGCCCCCTGCTTGCACACCCTAGCTGCAAAGGCACCGGGCGGCCATGTTTTGTGTCATAGCGGCTGCGTGTGATGTCACGCAGCCGCCACAGCCCACCCCGCAAATAGTCCGGACACGCCTCCATTGTCCGGACTGTGCCCTCCAACCCCCCAAAAAATGCAGTGCCTCCGCCCTCCCACCGGCATCTAGACTGCAATCACTTGTGATCACAGTGTAAGTCCTTGCGCATGCACGCAGCGGTGTGAGCATGAGCAGAAGTATGGAAATCATTGATTACCAATTTATGCACTTCAGCAATCCAAACTGAATCGGGCCCTTTATATCAAAAACAACTTTTCCACTGCATTTTAGCCCTGCCACAAAAAGACCAACCGACATCATGTCAGTTAACACAGGTGTTGACGAGGACAAGGCTGGAGATCACTCTGTCATGATGATTGATTTAGAATAACAGACTAAAAGGAGGGTGGTGCTTGAAATCATTGTTCTTTCTCTGCTAACCATGGTTACCTGCAAGGAAATACGTGTACTCATCATTGTTTTGCACAAAAAGGGCTTCACAGGCAAGGATATTGCTGATAGTAAGATTGAACCTAAATCAACCATTTCTCGGATCATCAAGAACTTCAAAGAGAGAGGTTGAATAGTTGTGAAGAAGGCATTAGGGCACTCAAGAACGTCCAGCAAGCTCCAGGACCATCTCCTAAAGTTGATTCAGCTGCGGGACCATTGCAGAGCTTGTTCAGGAATGGCAGCAGGCAGGTGTAAGTGCACCTGTCTGCACAGTGAGGTGAAGGCTTTTGGAGGCTGTCCTTGGTGTCAAGAAGGGCAGCAGAAGCCACTTCTCTTCAGAAAAAAACATCAGGGACATACTGATATTCTGCAAAAGGTACAGAGATTGGACTGCTGGGGTAAAGTCATTTTCCCTGATGAATCCTCTCTGAGATAGCTTGGGGCATCTGGAAAAATATTTGTCAGGAGACGAAAAGATGAGTGCTACCACCAGTCCTATGTCATTCCAACAGTAAAGCATCCTGAGACTATTCATATGTGGGGTTATTTCTCAGCCAAGGGAGTGGGCTCACTCACAATTCTGCCTAAGAACAAAATCATGAATAAAGAATGGTACCAAAACATCGTTCAAGAGCAAATTCTCCCAACCATCCAAGAACAGCTTGCTGACTAATAAAATGCCTTTTCCAGCATGATGGAGCACCTTGCCATAAGGCTAAAGTGATAACCAAGTGGCTCAGGGAACAAAGCACAGAAATTTTGGGTCCATGGCCAGGAACCTCCCCCAAACTAAATCCCATTGAGAACTTGTGGTCAATCCTCAAGAGGCGGGTGGACAAACAAAAACCAACAAATTCTGACAAACTCCAAGCATTGATTATGCAAGAATGGTTGGCCATCGGTCACTATGTGGCCCAGAAGTTGATTGACAGCATGCCAGGGAGAATTGCAGAGGTCTTGAAAAAGAAGGTTCAACACTGCAAATACTGACTTTTTGCATAAACTTAATGTAACGGTCAATAAAAGCCCAAGACACTTCTGACAAAAAGGTCTTTAACCACTGAAGCAGCAAACTTTGTGAAAACCAATACTTCTGTCATTCTCAAAACTTTTGGCCACGGATGTATGCAGTTTTCAAAATTCTGTCTTTGTGCCTTAAGGGAATGGAAAAATCCATAACAGAGCTTTGCAGTGCTGGATAAATGTAAACAGTTACAGTGCACATCTTGACAAGTTCTCTGATGTCAGTCCTGCGTTGTTAACTTAAGGGTCATTAGGACATATTGAATACCATTGAGGATGGAAAGGATGGAGTCTAGCACTAAGCTAATTGGTGTTGCTATAGCCTTGTCTGTTCTGAGGGGATCTTCTACCACATGAAGATAATCAATGTTGCCACACAAACCAGATGACAAAAACTACAGTACATAACTTGTGGACAACTTTTTGTATGATGTAGAAAATAAAAAATCTAGAGGTACAACTATAAAATCTGTATAAACTAATCTTTATTTTCAGTTAAATAATCAACAAGACCATCTGAAGCCGAGACAGTATTCAACAGTTATTAATATAAACCTAACCCAAGTCTACTTATACTGGAACTTTTGTAGCACCAATAAACTTGTATTGATTACCATTTGGGTAAGTGAAATAATGCCTAACTAAAGTTTTTCGGCTCTTGTCCTGTTTTAAATAGTTTCCTGTGTGTAATTCAATGCCATACTGAAGGTGGTGCAACATGACAGGGTAGTGTTGGTGGGGACTTGCTTAAAGTGCTGAGGTATTTTACTACGGTACTGTTAAAATTAAGTGATCTTTTGACAAATAAAAGGTAATGAATGAGGACGTTGCTCTGCTAATATGAGACACTTTATTATAAAAGTGATATGTAAATTAAGCTTATTAGATGGATTCAATTAGATGTGTATTGCAACACACATGACATTTCTGCATGGAATATATGAGAGTGAGTTAATTACACTACCTGCAGTAATTATCATCTCTGGAAATAGGGCCTAAAAACACATCCTAGGGATCAAAGCAAAAATGAATTATTTAAGGACATATTTATCAATTATCAGAATTTTTACAAGATAATGATATTTATTCTCAGTGTTTTTCACAGCCATAAGTAATTATGTACCACCTAAATGTATACCAAAATCACATACATGGACTAATGCAATCACTATACTACTGCACATGCATTGTCTGCTGTCAGAAATATCTTCAATACAGTATCTGCTGTGGTCCCTCTATCTGCTACATTCACAGGATATTTAATATAGGTATCAGTTCACATGGTCGACCATGTTATGGTCGACAGTCATTAGGTCGACCACTATTGGTCGACATTGACATGGTCGACATGGACACATGGTCGACACATGAAAATGGTCGACACATGAAAAGTCGACACACGAAAATGTCGACATGGGTTAACTATTTTTCTTTTGGGGAACTTTTCTATACTTTACGTTCCACGTGGACTACGATTGGAACGGTAATCTGTGCCGAGCGAAGCGAAGGCACCATGTCCGAAGCATGGCGAGCAAAGCGAGCCATGCGAGGGGGACGCGGTGCACTAATTGGGGTTCCCAGTCACTTTACGCAAAAAACGACACCAAAAAAAGTTAAAAAACTCATGTCGACCTTTCATGTGTCCATGTCAACCATGTCAATGTCGACCAATAGTGGTCGACCTAATGACTGTCAACCAGAACATGGTCGACCATTCATACCGGAACCTTTAATATATGTGGGTACTCCGCAATAACAGGTGTTTTGGGAGGATAGCCCACAAATATTATATGAAAAATAGGCTATTACATTTCTGTATTCAGATGTGATTAGTAACAAAGGTCTTTTTTTAATCACTCATGGTATATACATTTAGTGTTCACGCTAGGCTGTTTTAGCAGGGCGCCGTGCCCTGCCCGATTTTTTTAGGGCAAAACCCACCCTGCCCTTTCTGCAGCGCCCTGCTAAAACAGCCACCCGCTTTCTGCCCTCCCAGTATGTAAGGATGCCGTGCGCATGCGCGCGGCATCCATTCACGCTGTAAGAGTGTTTTGGGGAAGCCCAGCACCTCCGTAGGTGCTGGGCACGCCCCAAAAGTGACGCCACCGCCCACCCACACCCCCTGTCTGTGGCCTTAACAGCCCACTTGTAGTATGTAGATTGGACACGCTCCCTATTTGCATGGCCACGCCCTCTTTTGGCGCACGCGCGGCACTCTGCCCTGCCCCACTGCTAGAGTGAACACTATACATTCCATGCAGAAAAGTAACATTTGAGGCCTGTGTCATATTTAAGTTTTTGTATCATGCCTCTGGAAGATTATGGTAAGTGTAAGCTTCAAGTGGGATGAATGGATGCTGCTAATCACATAATTTCAGCCAATGCCAAAGTACTGCAGCAATTTGTAGCATTATGGATGGGAGGAAGGGCATGAACGCAAATCATAGATTCTGAATATGCAAGAGGGTTATCTTCTTTCCCAGGAGCTGGGAGAAGACCACTAAACTTGGTAGTCTCCTGGAAAACAAATATGGAATCTGCTGTCTCTCCCAACAAGTTTTTTTTTTTTAATTTAATAGCCCAAATAGACAGCTACCCACTACTACTAACAAGTATGTCAACTAATTTACCTAAAGAAAATCTAGGTCACAATTTCTTGTTACCAATTTGTAGGCTAGACAGTTGGTGTACTTCGTAATCAAATAAACCACTGTTTGTCACAAACAATATGCCAGACAGTGATTGTGTAGTTCAATCAAATTAATCTCTGTCAAATACAATATGTTGCTTAGCTGAGAATGTCTAGATCAGTGTCAGATTACATAATGTATTTAGCAGTACAAAGAAAGTGTAAACTAAAGGGATTAACTTTATATAATATCAAAGACTTTATAGACAAAGGGGGGAAAAAAACCTTCTAATTAATCACATTACACGCAACAGAACAAATGCAAATAATACTTTCAGCTTTCAGACAAGGCCCTCCTTTCCTATGCTTGTAGCTAAACCTACTGGACCAGTATTGCTAATTGTAACAAATTAAGGGTAATATTTAACAAGTGATATTCTGGTTAAATGCTAAATGGTGCTCCAGCCAATGATTTCCTGTCTTTTCAAACACATGACAGTTCGGAGCTGATTAGCTCTAACACCATTTATCATTTGTAATAAGTGATAACAAGAATATCTGCCATTGTTAAATCTTCCTCTTACTGTACCATGTATTTATTATTTTATTATTATTACCAGTTATTTATATAGTGCATATTATCCCGCAGCACTTTACAGAGAATATTTGGACATTCACATCAGTCCCTGACCCAAGTGGAGCTTACAATCTATATTCCCTACCACATGTACACACATTCACGCTAGGGTTAATTTTGTTGGGAGCCAATTAACTTACCAGTATATTTTTGGATTGTGGGAGGAAACCGGAGTACCCCGGAGGAAAGGCACGCAAGTACAGGGAAAATATACAAACTCCACACAATTTAGGCCATGGTGGGAATCGATACCCATGACCTCAGTGCTGTGAGGCAGTAATGCTAACCATTACACCATATAATAAGAAATTACTGTTGGCCTTGTAAGGACAGTTATTATGTCCAACACCAGAATAATTAATAAAAAGAAAATGTCCCTGTAATTTTTTTCTCTCATTGAAGGGTTTAAGTCATACAATGCTGATGTTTTTTTAAGATGAAAAATGTACATAACTCTTGGTAAATAGCCCACATGATATCCCCACAGCTAAATATAAAAAGGGCACTTAATACTGATGTATTTTATTGGTAGAGCTTTACTGCAGAACTGTGTATTGTAATGGTATCCGGGTGATAGGTCGACAGTGAAAAGGTCAACATTCAATAGTTCGACACCAAATGGCCAACATGCATATGGGTCAACAGGTTCAAATGGTCGACACATGAAAAGGACTTTTTCAAACTTTACCATCCACGGGGACTACACTTCAGAATGGTAAATTTGGCTGAAGCAGGGGGACGCGGTACACTAATTGGGGGACCACATGCTGAGAGGGAAATTTTTGCACCAATATAACATCAAAAACTCATGTTGACATTTTTATGAGTGTACCATTTATTTGTCAACCTTTTGACCATGTTGACCTTGTGCATGTTGACCATTTAGTGCTGACGTTGACACTGTCAACCTTCTGCCTGTCGACCCTTTGATCCATAACTATTGTAATTGACATTAAAAAGCATGATCCCATTGTAAACTCCCCATCTAAGTGGGCCTATGTAGCACATACTGTATTTACCTACACTTTGAGACTCTCACATTTCAGGGATTTCACATGAAAGTAAACCACACTAATGCCTGCTACAGCAGAGAAGTAAACAAATGCTTGATGACATGATTTGCAATGAATTGCATACTAGTGGCCCCACCCACTGCTGCTTGAGGGCACAAATTGTTGCCCTGTAATGTGGGGGTGAAGCCTCCTTTGTCACAATCTTGACTAAATTCCTATTGTCTTGTGACTTACCGCTGCCATCACTCCAGCTCACCAACTTTCAAGTATATCCAGTTTTGCGGAGTTCATTACCTGAGAAGTCTGCTTTCATGAAAGCTGAATTCTGAGTTGGCTGCTGCTGAAACTCCTGATTAGTCACCTGAGTGAGATGTCCCTCTGTGAGTAATCTGCAGAATCCTGTGTTCAGCAGTGTTATCCCTGTCCAGCTGGTCTCTCTGCTCCCAGCTGGCATTGAAGTATGCACATGCTGTCTCTGTATAGCATTCTCAGCATTTTGTTTACAATTATAAGAGTGTCTCTCTGCTGAGCTACACTTCCACTCAGTATCCTGACTCAAAGGCCGAACACCACAGTTCCCTCCAAGATGCAGACAGGGACACAGCCAAGTTATATTAAGTCAGCTGACACTTCATAGCCAATCCACAGCTGACCACAGCATGCAATCACTGAACACTCAGTCTTAAAAGTTCTACTTCCTGACTTGCTCAAATTATCAGTACATCGTCGCTTCTGCTGAAGTTACAGCTCTGTGTTGAGCTCCCAGGTACCTTGTATCTGTATGGACCCAGTCTGCCTGAATCCAGTTCCAGTCTGGTTAATCAAGTTTCCAGTTACCAGTGTGTTCCAGTCTGCTGCAACAGAAATTTACTTCTAGCTACTCACCTGTTCCAGTTTAGTCCGCTGCCAGTTCCAGTCTGGTCAATAGTCCCAGTGTGCTCCAGCTTCCAGATCCAGTCTGGTAATTAAGTAGATTTGCATCTAGCCACACCATTCCAGTTCCAGTTACTATTCTGATTCCTGCCAGTTCCAGTTACTATTCTGGTTCCAGTCTGGCTCCAGCTACTATTCTGGTTCCAGTCTGGCTCCAGCTACTATTCTGGTTCCAGTCTGGCTCCAGCTACTATTCTGGTTCCAGTCTGGCTCCAGCTACTATTCTGGTTCCAGTCTGGCTCCAGCTACTACTCTGGTTCCAGTCTGGCTCCAGCTACTATTTTGGTTCCAGTCTGGCTCCAGCTACTATTCTGGTTCCAGTCTGGCTCCAGCTACTTTTCTGGTTCCAGTCTGGCTCCAGCTACTATTCTGGTTCCAGTCTGGCTCGAGCTACTATTCTGGTTCCAGTCTGGCTCCAGATACTATTCTGGTTCCAGTCTCGCTCCAGATACTATTCTGGATCCAGTCTTGCTCCAGATACTATTCTGGATCCAGTCCAGTCTCCATCTGGTTCCAGTCCAGTTCACTCTCCAGTTCCAGTTTCCTGTACATAAAACGTTTTAAGTTTTATATACACCTTCAGGCCATTCACTAGCCTTCAGCTCCTGCTTCCGTATTCCGCACCTACTCAAGCCCCAACCCTCAGGTGTGACAACCATGATGCAAATCATATCATCACGTCTCTTGCTCTACCCATCTGGAGGTATAGACCACAAACAAGAATGCTGTAGCATGGTGGTCGTTTGTAAGCGATGTGACTATATTGTTTCTGATTGGACTGAATCATAAACTTAATGCACAATATTAGACCATAATCTCTAAGGAGGGTTTCCATGCAACCATGGCTAAGTTGCTTATTTGAACTTCTTAGTGCCAGGTACAAAGCTGTTTCTGTATATATTAACTCAAATGTAGTCCCCAGGAATTGTGAACTCATAAACATTTTCCATGGGAGAAAAACACAGCTTTTTTTTGGGAACAAGGTGGTTGTTGGACATTTCTTTTTCACACAATAAAGAAACAATATATTGGTAATATGAGATTTGTTACTGTTATGACTGAAACAAACATATGGCTGTTATTAAACTTACTTCTAATTGCAGTATGGAAGCTATACATTACCTGGATCTTCTAATTTCAAGAAATGGAGATAATAAAAAAAAATACTTTCAGCAGTTCTACTGACCATAACAGTTATCTACATGCCAAAACCCTGTGGCTATGAAAAAAGACCTCTTTTATTCACATTTTCTCTGAGTCAGGAGAATAACTAACACAGGAAAAATCTGTTAAGCATATAGATAATTTACTGCAGATGATCATTAATAGGGGTTTTGATCCCATTATTTACAGATAGCAAAATCCAAAGTATTATCCATAAAATGGTAGGACGCCTTGAAACCACAGACCAAACATGATATTTCTTCAAAAAATGTTCCAGTTATACATCATTACTCTACAGCAAGTAATTTGATAAATCACACAGCTATGCAAACTTGCCACTTATTAATATGGATATAAACATTACTGCTTTTACCAATACTCCACTTATGCCATTTCACAAAAGAGGAAAAAATGTAAGAGATTGTCTAGTACATAGCGACATAATTCCAACAGCAAAAGATCAATCTACACATTTTTTGTCAAGGACACAGAAGGTGTAATGATTAGCATTACTGCCTCACAGCACTGAGGTCATGGGTTCTATTCTCACCATGGCCCTAGCTGGGCGGAGTTTGTATATTCTCTCTGTGATTGCATGGGTTTCCTCCAGGTACTCTGGTTTCCTCCCACAATCTAAAATATATTGGATGGATAATTAGCTCCCAAAAAATTAACCCTAGTGTGAATGTGTGCGCATGTACATGTGGTAGGGAATATAGATTGCAAGCTCCACTGGGGCAGGGACTGATGTGAATAGACAAATATTGTCTGTAAAGTGCTGCAGAATATGTGTGGTCTATATCAAATAACTGGTAATAAATAAATAAAGACACCTGTGTGCTAGAGTGCACCACATTTAGATATTTAGAAGTGGGCCCTGACTTTGCTCAGCCCTATTTGGGCAAGATGATCGCTATTAGTCATATTCTCATGTGTAATAGCAGATACATCTTTCATTTGATTAGATGTCTATGTGACCTTGCATATGTGGGTATAAGTACTTACTTATTTAAAGATAGGTGTCACGATCCGGACTACTGGACATTATTTTTTACCTTTCAGGTGTCTTCTGAGGCTGGCTCAGTATTCCAGGGCCGGGTCTCAGTCATGATGTTATGTCCTTACTTCATATTTCCTCCCTGTTAGCTTGCAGGTGCTGTCATAAGAAACTCTTAAATAGAATGGCGTTTCTGGGTCACCGCGGCCTCCGCCGCCATTACTGGACTCTCAGCTTGTGGATGGCTCTGTATAACACATCTTGTCAGTTGCAGCCTCCGCCGCCTTTGCTACGCTTCCAGCGTGTGGATGGATCCGTGTGACGTCTCCTGTCAGCCGCGGCCGCTCGCCGCGATTACCTTGTTAGAACACTACGGGTCTGTGCAGCACCTCTCACCTGCCGTAGCGTCTGTTGCTGGCGCTGGGGAAATGCTGTGCAGAATGGTCATTCTCTGGGTCCTGTTGCCGCTGCCGCCATTGCTGTGAAAGTTCCATATAGAATACAAGCCAGGTTTCCCTCCAAGAATCAGTATGGGCGCAGCCATGTTGATTCTGATCATGTGATACTGTTTCTACCAATCCACAGTCCTACTGAGCTTACCTGATTGATGATACAAGGAAGTCAGGCAGACACCTCAGGGTGATAATTGGCGTTGGTCTCTGTAGAACTGAAGACTTCAGGAGCTGGAATACCTGGAACACAGTTAGAGTCACTGAGAGCAGAGACAGGATACACTTGGTGATGAAAACCAAAGCACTGACTATTTCCTGGTCTAAGATCAGTCCCTTTATACCCTCAGCAGTGCAGGGATTGGATCAGCAGTGTTCTCTGCGAGTGGCAGTGAATGAATCAACACCAGCTTCCAGCATTGTGCTCCCAGTGGTGTTCACCTATCTACCGTCATCGATGTTCCTGATATTTACAGTACCAAGTTATCTGTTTCTCAATTCATCGATCTCTAGCATAATTTGTGTTATTTAGTTTCATTATCCATTTCATCCGGACCTGCATTTCATCCACAGTTCTTCACCTTCCATTTCATCCGGCAAAACTGGCAGTCTACAGATACTCATCCTTCTGCAGTACATTCAGCCTCCGTATTCCATCTGCTGATTAGTTCCAACTATCACCTATTCTACAGCACCTAGGTGTTGGTAAGGACTGTCCATCTCCTTAAACTCCCAAGCTAGTCTTGTGCGGATACCACACCTAAGGAAACATCGCAGCTGTTATTGTTCTTGGAACCATGTACTGTTTTTATTCATCTTTCATATCATCTTGTGCAAACTGCCGGTGTACCACCAGAACTGTGTCTAATAAACAAACATTTATTTTTATCTTTGTTGTCGTGGTCACATCTTCGGGCATGGGTGGTAGAAGTCCTCTATGTCTAGAAGACCTATTCAGCCACCTAGATTCACCTATACACCAGCCTCTACAACTGAGGCAGCCTCACACCAACACCAGCCACATCAATCTTTAGTTTAACATATCCACATGTCCATTTACAAAATGTAGGCACGCTTAAGCCACCCTAACCTTCAAAATTGTAGATTCTATGCCTAAAATACACTGAAGGGGAGTTAGAGACAGCCTCTTCACTTAAGAGGCCGATGGATACATTGTCTCAATACAATATCCCCTATGGGCTTAAATGAGGACCTATGGTTGTCATGTTCTGTGTAATTTGTCCAAACTTTATTGTGACAGTTTGCTCAAAGGCAAATTAGGTATTATATACATTCCCTGCATTATTTTTATAGTGTGTATAAAAGTGTACTGTCTTGGTTCATAAATAGTTAAAAGGAATTGTCCATCTTTATAATACATGATGCATGCATTAATAGACATCCTTAGTACAGCAATTAAACACCTTTTGTAACAATAGAATGTTGTAGCTCTATAGTAAGTTTAATGTGGCGATTCATAGCATTTAACAGTGCCAATGTATTTCTCTTGATGTAACAGTCACTTGTTACACATCTTGTGGTATTATGTTGTTATCCTGTGATTAGGTCCTAGATTTTCACTGGAGGTGATGGGGTCACCGCGTGTTATTGTTGTGTGTTGTGTCATGTGATGGCCAGCTGGGTAACCATTGTAACCACAGTGTGACAAGCATTGATGATGCATACAGAATTTTGGGGGTCATTCCGAGTTGATCGTAGATGTGCTAAATTTAGCACAGCTACGATCATTCACACTGACATGAGGGGGGACGCCCAGCACAGGGCTGGTCCACCCCGCTTGTCAGTGCTGGCCCCCCCGCAGAAGTGCAAAGGCATCGCACAGTGGCGATGCCTTTCCACTTCCAGAGTAGCTCCCGACCAGCGAAGCTTTAGCATCCTGGCCGGGAGCTACTCGTCGCTCCCCGTCACGCAGCCGTCGCGGACCCCCCCCCCAACGGTTCAGCGTCACCTGCGTTGGCCAGACTGCTCCCCCTAAACGGCAGCTTAACGCTGCTGTCGAGCCCTCTGCCGCCCAGCGACCACCTCTGTCTCAGAGGCGATCGCTAGGCAACGCCGGCGCCGCAGTTCGCCGGCGCATGCGCAGTTCCGACCCGATCGTTGCGTTGTGACAAACTGCAGCGAGCGATCGGGTCGGAATTACCCTCTTTGTCAGAAGCCACCAGTGAATGCACACGCTGATGTTATATAGTATTTAAGATAAGATCAGTTTGTGTACATTTGTGATGAAAGTCATCAAACATATCTGATACATCAGAGTAGCTTGATACAGACTTTAGTGATTAGTTGCCTTGGAATGCCTCTCTTACTAGGATTTATATTTCTGAAAAGACTATGCTTTATACAGAAGGGGAAACACAGGCTTCTATTCACTGGCATATCTATAATGGGTGTACGGTGTGTGGTGCACACTGGCCCCTGGGTCCAGGGGGCCCACATAATGCAGTGCTGGTTGCAGAACTGCAAATATCACAGATAAAATGGCCACTGTGGCCATTTTCCGGTGATTCGTACATGTACAATAGAGATGTCCTGGGAAATCGGTGCAAGCACCATTTTCCCAGAGACCTGCATGTGTGAAGTAGACTCTGGCATGGGCCCACTCTTCTCTTGAAGCACCTATACATCTATTACTTCTTAAGATGAAGTTTCAACCGTTACATGTATGTATATGTATTGTGTACGTATACACCTATTAAGATGAAGTTCCAACCATAACTTGTATGTATGTGTATACTGTATGTATACACCTATCAGTCATAATATTAAAAACAATTGGCTAAGTTATAGGTCCCTCTCATGCCACTGAAACAGCTGCAAGCCATTGAGGCATGTATTCCACAAGACCTGTAATTGGCTCCCTGTGGCGTCTGACATGGCTCAGACTTGTTTTTACAGCATATCCCCCAGATACTTGATTAGATTGAAACACATTGTATTTGACGGCAAACAAGAACCACTTGGCCCATCTAGTCTGCCCTTATATTTTTTTTACTTTTTGGTAAACTCAACCTTATTTAACTAGATACACAGAATTTGATGGCAGTCAGGGGGATTTGGAGGCAAAGCCAACATGTGGCTAAAACCATTCCTGAACAATTTTTGTAATGTGGCAGGGTAAGGGAGCTTAGTTCTGCTAAAAGAGGACAATGCCATCATGTAATGGTGCTGCCATGAAGAAGTGAACTTGTTCTGTAACAATGATCAGGTAGGTGGTACATGTCAAAGTAACATCCACATGAATGACAGGACACAAGGTTTCCCAACAAAACATTGCCCAAAGCATCACACTGCCTCTTCCAGCGTGCATTCTCCCCATAGTGCATCCTGGTGGTCTCTTCCAGTCTGCAGCTATGCAGCAAACTATGGATGCACTGTATGTTTATGTTTTATCAAAGCCAGCATTAACTTTTTCAGCAATTTATGCTTTAGTCACTTTGAGAAATGCAAGGCAATTTGCATTAATTTGCTCACCTGGAGTTTTCTCTAGATGGCATACAGTGTACCCTCAAGAGATCAACCATAAACAACAGGGTATATGATTGCCTACAGCCTGGACAACATCGAGTAACCACAAAACAGGAAGAAATATGTATCAGTGTGTGTTCCAAACAGGAGAGTTTCCAAACAGCTCCAGGCTGCTCTGATGGAAACAAGGAAGAAAAGCGTGTCAATTGTGACTGTCAAACACTGCCTTGTAGCCGTTAGATTGAAGGGATGTTTTGCAGCCAGAAAAGCACAGCTTGGGCTGTTAATTAAAAAGAGGTTATTTTAACAGGAGGTGGACCACTAGTCAGTGGAAGAAGGTTCTTCTCAAAGATGAATTGATCATCTGGACAGGTGTGTTTGAGATGTGCAAGTAATGAGCCAAAATCACCTTTGGGAGTTGCTAGAAGACTAGTGGACTGCAATTAGAGCTGAAACTTTAGAGAAGTTAAACTACATAATGCCCTGCTTTTGCACTGTTGTGATCGCAGCTAAGGGTGTATACTTTGATGACAGAAAATGTAAGGAAATCAAATCTTTCAATTTATTTGTGTAGGAGTACAAACTAGCTTCTTTTGTTCATTACTTTCCGAAAAAATCGACAATTTAGGTAATATACATAAATTAATAAACTGTAGTATCTCTCTCTCTCTCTCTCTCTCTCTCTCTCTATATATATATATATATATATATATATATATATATATATATACACACACATACATATACAGGTTGAGTATCTCATATCCAAAATGCTTGGGACCAGAAGTATTTTGGATATCGGATTTTTCCGTATTTTGGAATAACTGAATACCATATGAGATATCATGGCGACTAAGTCTAAGCACAGAACGCATTTATGTTTCATATACACCTTATACACACAGCCTGAAGGTAATTTTAGCCAATATTTTGAATAATTTTGTACATTAAGCAAAGTTTGTGTACATACACACAATTCATTTATGTTTCATATACACACAGCCTGAAGGTCATTTAATACAATATTTTTAATAATTTTGTGTATTAAACAAAGTTTGTGTGCAGTGAGCCATCAGAAAACAAGGTTTTACTATCTCAGTATCACTTGAAAAATTCAGTATTTCGGAATATTTTGATATGGGATACTCAACATCTATATATATATATATATATATATATATATATATAAATAAATATATATATAATTTAGAGAGAGATTGATTTTCAGCAGTCCTGCAGTGCCGTGTGTTCTTCCCCAAGCTTGGGGAGATCTGGTTACTATACTTTATTTTACATGGGCACACAGGCACCATGTCACATATTTTTGGAGTGCCGATCCAGCAGCTTCCCTATATATATATATATATATATATATATATATATATACACACATACACACAGAAAAACACACTTTGACCGCAGGTAATTGTATAACCTGGGGCTATCCAAGTTTGAAAAAGGGATCACCATGGGCTAAAACTTCGGCAAATCGAATTGACTGGCCAGCTCAGAGTCCAGATCAATTTGTCCCATTGAGAGGTTCTGGGACAAATTGGAGAGACGGGTGCATTCTAGACTAACTCAATCTTCTTCTCGGTCACTATGGCAAAACAAACCACTTGCTGTTGTCCAGGAACTTGTGGACAGTTTGCCAAGAAGAGTGTCCGCAGTAAACACTGCACATGGTGGACCTACAGAGTACTGATGTCAATATAATCTCGTTGATCCATTTGCTGTCAATGTCCAATCACTTTTGTCTACCTAGGGTATATACAAAATATAAATATATATATATATATATATATGTATATATATATATGTATACTCACAGACAGTAATCATTACAATGGTCTGGATACTGAATTTTACATGGCCTTATTGGAGCTAACAGAACTATTTCCTCTTTGATGGGAATTTGTACATCCAGAAACTTGGATGCACAATGGGATCTTGCGTAGCTCTGAGCTTCTCAAACGCATTCCTGTTTCAAGTGGAAAAAAGTATTTTCTTTGAAAATCCAGCGATTGCAAGATTCATTACCTTTTACTGTAGGTACATAAATGATGTCTGAACGTTTACCATACTCTCAGTTTGTTAAAATTTGGAAGATCTGCAGTGTTAAAAGTGAAGCCATCAAAGAGATTGATATTCTCATCAATAAACTCCTTAAACGAGGTTATAATTATGATGACTTGAGAGCTGCCCAAACAAGGGTAGTACAACTGTCCAGGATTGATGCTCTACATCAGGCATTCCCAACCGCGGTCCTCAAGGCACACCAACAGTGCAGGTTTTAGTGATATCCAGGCTTCAGCACAGATGGTTAAATCAAAATAACTGAGGAACTAATTAAGTCACCTGTGTTCAAGCCTGGATATCACTAAAACCAGGACTGTTAGTGTGCCTTGAGGACCGCGGTTGGGAAACACTGCTCTACATAGTGATTTGAGAACTATGGATGACTCCAAACTCATCTGGCATCTAGATGACACAACTGAATCGATGGGATTAATTCAGAAGGTAAGAGCCAATTGGCCTGCAGTCAAATGGATCCCAAGTTACTGATGTTAAAAGACAAAGTCAATATGTCGGGTTACAGGAGAGGTAGAAACCTCAATGATATACCCAATCTGAAACCCAAACCATCTGCTCATTTCCTTACAAGTAAAGCAGTAGATTTCAAGTGCTTGAGGCTGTACTATATTCAGAAGTTTAGAAGTTGGTGACTCGTTTTTTCATCACAGATCGGGTAAACAATATAAAACAACATTTCCTGTCACCTGCACCACTACACATGTTGTTTATTACATTAAGTGCTCTTGTGGACTTTTCTATGTTGGGAAAACTATCAGAACCTTCAAAGAAAGGACGACTCTGCACATGTCTAACATCAGAGTAGCCGTAGAATTTAAACAATGTTACCAACCAGTTGCTAGACAGTTAAGGGATTTTAAGCACAATCTGGCATCCTTGAGATACAAAATCATCGATTGGATACCCCAATCTGCTCATGGTAGGTATAGAGAAGACTACTCCTAAAATGGGAGTCTAAATGGATTGATAGTTTACAGATGCTACATACAGTACGTTGGGTATTAATGAACAATTAAGTTTTAATTGCTTTTTATAATCCAGCATGCAGAATCCACTAATGTGTACCCTGATTATCAGTCTTCTGATATCCCAGTTGCCTTGTAGTCCTAGCGAGTTTGCTCTTCCTTTTTTTTTTTAATTATCTACTGTTACAACAAGTTCCCTTTTAAAAATGCATACAGTAGGGGGGTAATTCAGACCTGATCGCTGCTGTATTTTCACCCAGCGGGCGATCAGGTCCAGACTGCGCATGCGTATGCACCGCAATGCACAGACACGTTGCACGGGTACAAAGCAGATCGCAACTCAGTGATAGGTTTGTGCTATGGATCCGTTTGCATGGGCGATCGCAAGGAGATTGACAGGAAGAAGGCATTTGTGGGTGTCAACTGATCATTTTCAGGGAGTGTCTGGAAAAACGCAGGCATGTCCATGCATTTGCAGAGAGGGTTCCTGACGTCAATTCCGGTCCCAGACAGGCTGATGTGTTTCTTAGCAGCTGAGTAAATTCTGGGCTGCGCAGATACTGCACAAAATCTGTTTGTACAGCTCTGCTACACATGCGTTTCGCACACTTGCACAGCTAAACTACCCTCCCCCTGTAGGCAACTATCTGATCGCAGCAGTGCAAAAATCGCTTGCTAGCGATCAGGTCTGAATTAGGCCCTAGGTTCCTTGCATATCACATACTTACAATATGATGTTTATTTATGATTTAGTACATCCATTCTCTTTGTGACAGTGAGGGTGCCCGTAGTTTATCTAATGATCTATTGAGACATTGAAGTCCCTTTTTGAAACGTGCAGACTTGTTGCATTTTGGATTGTATACTTACAATATTATGTATATTTTCTGTTGAAGTACCCTTCATTATGTATATGGCAGTCTAGATATTATAAATTTTTCTAATTTTACACCACAGATGTTGTTATGGTCATAGGGAATACTCTTCTAAAATGCTTCTGGAGATAGTCGGGACGCCAGTGCAGTATTGCACTTGATGACATCATCATGACCCCTGGGGTGTTATACAAGCAGTCCACATTCTCTATGGTGATGGGTGACTCGCCCAGGGAGGGAGTCAGCCGGTACGCCAGTGTATCCTGCACTATGGTGACCTCATTGCGACCCCCACCGGGCACTAGGAGCCGCGTTTGTCACACTGAGTGATGGAAATTACTATAAAGGTATGTTTGTTTGTGTCTGTAACTTTGAAGTCCTGGCGAAGGAGAATTAAATGGTTCTTGACCACACAGATATGCTTTGTGCCCTGTAATTTAGTCTCCTATGAGTGCCTGCAGTTTTTCTACAAATATATATATATATACACATATATATATATATATATATATGACAACCAAAATGCTCCGGCACTCCAGAAATCCCGCAGGACCGACTTGCTCAGGTGCCCTCCCCTGGGGGGTCACCCCAGGACACAAACAAAGACAAAAGAGGCGGCACTCAGAGTCTTGAAAACAGTGTCAAACTTGTGTTAAGTGCGATCTACGTTTCGGGGACCATCTCCCCTTCGTCAGGATAACTGCACAAGTGAACAAAACAGTCTTAAATAACAGTGAACTTACCCCCTTGTCAGATTCCCCACGCCCGTTCTCCCCTGGCCACGCCACTCAGGCGTCCCGTCCGGCGTCACTGCTCACTCCGGCGAAACCGGAAGGGACGTCGCGGCTCCCTCCTGTGTGACCATGGAGACGCTGAACAACAACAAAAGCAAGTGTAAAAACCATCGTGTCTAGCAGTACGACTGTAGCATTAGCTGCAATACAGATAAAGTGCATCTAGATAATAACATGACAATTCATTAATCGTGCTAACCAATCTAAAAATATCTGATCAAAGTGACCTTTACAGTTGTTTAAAAGAACAGTGTCACAATTTCCATGTAAACACCTTCATGTGCACAGTAAATTAAAACTCAGCAAATGTAAGTGATGGCGTCACGGTACGCCTAGATCACTGGATATAAATACTCAATGCCACTTAGGAACTTCCATATAATTAATTAGTTAAATAACATCCTGCACTAACACCTACAAGGGCTTCCTGGTAAATCTAGCCCTCAAGGGGCAAGAAGTATCCTGCTGCCTCATGGAGGACATCTTATGAATCTGAACAATTATAACAGGTTGTGAAGGGTTAAAAAGTTATTGACCATGTCCCTGAGTCCCCTCGAGGGGGCAACAGGGGCAAAAAATTGCTGCAGCTTGAGTCTATGTGGATACATAGGCTCAACACACTCAAACCAGGTGGGCTCAATGAGAGTTTGGGCCTCATTAATTTTCTATAATTTTTTACCACTGTTTAGAATCTGTTATAACTGTCCAGAAGTGCTTATGATACGATGTTTAAACGTGGCCATGCTGTGCCTATGTTCCAGAAAATGCTTGGCTACTGGCTGCTCACCATCCCCAGATGACAGCATCTCACATCCCTTTTCGGGTAAGAGATTTAATATCAGATGGCCCCTCACGTGTACTTCGAAATATGTGGTTTATGCCATTATCTGCCCATGCGGGCGTTACTATATTGGCAAAACGGAATGCCAATTTAAGGTGAGGATGGCGCAACACAGGCTTGCCATTAGAAACGCGCTGGCATCTGGGGATGGTGAGCAGCCAGTAGCCAAGCATTTTCTGGAACATAGGCACAGCATGGCCACGTTTAAACATCGTATCATTGACCATGTCCCTGAGTCCCCTCGAGGGGGCAACAGGGGCAAAAAATTGCTGCAGCTTGAGTCTATGTGGATACATAGGCTCAACACACTCAAACCAGGTGGGCTCAATGAGAGTTTGGGCCTCATTAATTTTCTATAATTTTTTACCACTGTTTAGAATCTGTTATAACTGTCCAGAAGTGCTTATAACTTTTTAACCCTTCACAACCTGTTATAATTGTTCAGATTCATAAGATGTCCTCCATGAGGCAGCAGGATACTTCTTGCCCCTTGAGGGCTAGATTTACCAGGAAGCCCTTGTAGGTGTTAGTGCAGGATGTTATTTAACTAATTAATTAATTATATGGAAGTTCCTAAGTGGCATTGAGTATTTATATCCAGTGATCTAGGCGTACCGTGACGCCATCACTTACATTTGCTGAGTTTTAATTTACTGTGCACATGAAGGTGTTTACATGGAAATTGTGACACTGTTCTTTTAAACAACTGTAAAGGTCACTTTGATCAGATATTTTTAGATTGGTTAGCACGATTAATGAATTGTCATGTTATTATCTAGATGCACTTTATCTGTATTGCAGCTAATGCTACAGTCGTACTGCTAGACACGATGGTTTTTACACTTGCTTTTGTTGTTGTTCAGCGTCTCCATGGTCACACAGGAGGGAGCCGCGACGTCCCTTCCGGTTTCGCCGGAGTGAGCAGTGACGCCGGACGGGACGCCTGAGTGGCGTGGCCAGGGGAGAACGGGCGTGGGGAATCTGACAAGGGGGTAAGTTCACTGTTATTTAAGACTGTTTTGTTCACTTGTGCAGTTATCCTGACGAAGGGGAGATGGTCCCCGAAACGTAGATCGCACTTAACACAAGTTTGACACTGTTTTCAAGACTCTGAGTGCCGCCTCTTTTGTCTTTATATATATATGTATATATATAGAGCAAGCAGGCTCGGCACTCACGGATCCGGTAACATCGGGCTGGGTGCCTTCCAATAGGTAAGTAAATAGCAGGGACACGGCGGCACTCACAGATATTCAAGCAGAATGTATACAATTTTTAGATGTAATAGTTAAGAGAAGCTCTGAGGGACTCAAGACATCCCTATATAGCAAACCCACAGACTGCAATAATCTGCTTGCCTCATCCAGTTTCCATCCACCTCCCCTAAAACAGGGATTGCCCTAATCTCAATTTTTGAGAGTTCATAGAATTTGTACTGATGCATAGGATGAGGTGCAACAGATGGATGCGATGAGACTTACTTCATTTTTTGCAATGTGGGTACTCTAACAAATTGCTTCAGGAGGCTATGCATAAAGCAATGTCAATGCCAGAACATATTGTAGACACTTGTGATTGCAATAAGACATCAGAGTCAATAATTTGGGTTAATAATTATTCCACTGCTACTTCAAATATTTCTAATGCTGCCAAGCGTTTTTGGCCTGTAATACAAATTGATGAAGATTTACCCTCTATAAGGAATAAGCGTTTATTACTGTGCCATAGACCCGGCTGCAACATTAGAGATTTTATTGTTCACACTGATATCTCTAAATTAAAATCTCCATCTGCAAAGCATTTTCTAACTAAAAAAACAGGGGTTTACAGATGCCTAGGATGAACAACCTGCACATATATGTAGATAGGTAATTCCTTTGCTCATCTGCATACTGATAGAATACCTATTAAACAAATTCTTACTTGTACCTCTAGGTATGTAGTATATTTTATATGCTGTCCCTGTGGTTTATATTATATTGGTAAAACGTCACAGCAATTTCGTGAACGTATGGCCCAACATCGGAGCGCTATTAAAATGACACTGGAAGGAAAAGAGACAGACCAACCATTTGCCAAACATTCTAGAGATAAGAGACATAATTTAGCATCCCTCAAATATAAGATTATTGACATGGTCCCTGATGACAAGAGAGGGGGCAACCATGATAAAGTATTACTGCAAAGAGAGGCGAGATGGATATATAATCTAAACACGATCCATCCGTTTGACTTAAACAAATATCTATCCTTTACTAGTTTTATTTGATTGATCTCTTGATTCTCTATCATATAGATGTCACAACTGCTGCTGTGGTATTTAGAACTTTGATATCTTATATTATAATGTATTGGTGTCTTAGCCGCTTGCTCTATTGTTTCCAGTTACCATGGTAATGGGTACACAAACTGTTTGATTCCGGAACCGGTAAGCGCGTCAGAGGCTCTCCCTTTGTGCCTGCTGATGTCATCGGATATCCGGCAATTGTTCACTATTGGTGATTGGCACATGATGTTTGTTGGCATGTATTTAAGGTAAGACCTTTCGTTTATCTGTTATTCCTGCCGAAGATTAATGAAAACTGTAACGTAGAAGCTACTCTGTTCGTTTGTGTAAGTCTGTGAGTGCCGCCGTGTCCCTGCTATATATATATATATATATATATACATATACATATATACATACAGGTTGAGTATCCCATATCCAAATATTCCGAAATATTGCTGAATGACGAAACGCGTTGGGCTACCTGGCAGTGACCTCATACCAAGTTAAGTTAAAATTGTTTTACATATTTTAACATACATTTTAACTGGTATTATATTGCATTGTGTCTATTGTTTTTATCCCATTTTTTAAGGAGTTTTGCTGCTCAAATTTTAGTCTAGCTGTTTAATCATTGTCTGTTTTAATGTATTAATAAATTAACTTTTTATAGATCCACTCGATCTGGTTATTCATTATTTTATAGATACGGTATATTACATATATTTTTATATATCTTCTAGATCCACTTTTATTGAATTATTTTAAGACACCATTGGTCGCTATATCCCCCACCCCCCGTGTGTTATTAATCCGTTGCTACAGGGAACCACCATCCCTGTGTTTTGGGGGACAGCTGACGCCCTGTATTAACCCATAGGGAGTGTTATTTATTTCGACTACACGTGGCTAGTAGATTACTGGGGTTGTACACAAGTGGCGCAATAATCTCCCCCTTTTTTCTATATATATATATATATATATATATATATATATATATATACATACATACATACATACAGGTTGAGTATCCCATATCCAAATATTCCGAAATACGGAATATTCCGAATTACGGAATTTTTTTTAGTGAGAGTGAGATAGTGGAACCTTTGTTTTCTGTAGGCTCAATGTCCACAAACTTTGTTTAATGCACAAAGTTATTAAAAATATTGGCTAAAATGACCTTCAAGATGTGTGTATAAGGTGTATATGAAACATAAATGCATTCTGTGCTTAGACTTAGGTCCCATCACCATGACATCTCATTATGGTATGTAATTATTCCAAAATACGGAAAAATCCGATATCCAAAAGTCTTCCGGTCCCAAGCATTTTGGATAAGGGATACTCAACCTGTATATATATATATATATATATATATATATAACATTTTATCTCAAAACAACATTACAGGCTGCTCTTATGTAGAATATATAAAGTAATATTATGAGCCAGTCCAATTTTGTATTAGTCGGCTAACCTATTTACTATTTTATCCTTTATTAATCCAGTATCAAGAGTCTTCTTGAGGAAACTTCTGACCCAGAATATTCCATAATTGCTGTTATTAGGACTAAAGTAAGTGGTATATTTTTATACCTTTAAGGTCCAATGCATGGAGCAGTCATTACCTAATTGCTTGATGTATGAAGTGAATAGTAATTGTAACATTTCAACAAATCGATGAAACCCATTCAATCACATCTGGTCAAGGAGAGACATAGAAATCTGCTTCCAAAACAAAAATGATGACATTAACAAGAAGTATGCAGAGGGAAGAAAAATGGAATTGTTAATCGGCGAAAAAAAAAGCTTTGTATTGATTATGGAAAAATAACAAAGAAAATGTTTTTCTCTGAAGCTGAATACTGAACACATCTCATCAAGGAAACTCAAATATTGATCAAGTTGTTTATAAGAAAAATAAGGATGTTCTAACATAGTTACATCATAATGTACATGATGTGCGACAGATAGCGCGATTGCTGTATCCCAAAATGACTGTTATGTCTGCTATGAGTGATGGCTTCAATATCACAGTTTAAAGTCAAGTAAGGTCACACACTAAGCACATTTGATGCCACTGCCACTGTATATGAATGAAATTTGAGCTACGGAGAAACATTCTTTTATTTTATTTTTAATCATATATGCTGCCAAAAATGCAGGTGTTTTCCATTTTTGTTCATGTGATGGTGCTTACATTTATTGTTCTTTTTTAAATTGTAATGCTTTTTACTTAAGGTTGCTGTACACCAGTTGCGGAACAAGGTGCTTTGGCACTTCAGACAAAGATGACAGAAACTCTACCTGACCATAACATATTCCTATGGATTCCTACAAACATAAAGTATAAAATTGTATTTATGTAAATTACAGTACAGTATGTTCATTTAAACAAATCAGATGTAAAAATAGAACTTTAGATACATACTGTATGTTGACTGTGTAGTAAGGTGGAACCAGTGCCATATTCTCAGCTATAGACAATGGCCGCAGTTGAAAACACTGGGCCTGATTCTGAGTTTCACACTTCTGTGGCTGCATTTCCCTATGGTCGTGGCATTATACTTACTTTCCTATGCTAATGTGACAATCAGCCAAACTACAGAAAGTCACAAATCTGTGCATCTGAAAGTGCAAGACTATCCAGACCACTGTTAAAGCATCCCCGGATACAATTGTAATCATTAGTATATGCACTTGCACCAGCCCCATGCTAAGTATAAGAGATCTGACACATACAGGCATAGGAGTCAGATCAGGGTGGCAAGGGTCAGCTCGCCCACCCCCCAAATATTTGTGCGGCGCCAGTCAGTGTACTGAGTCACGGGGGTCAGTGTGGCTGCAATCTATGGATACCACTGGCAGTGTCAGGATGGAGATAATTCTCTCTCTGCCTGCTCCACCTCCTCACAACACATAGCTCTTCTCCACCTACCTCCAGGGCTCTCCTCTGCCCTGTACACAGTTCCAACCCCTACTGTATGTGGCTAGTTAATGTGGGCTGTCCCCTCTTCTGGGACCAGCCCTGCACCCTTCTCACCTACCACTCCATATGTTCTTCCCCCTAAGCTACCCCTTTATCCTTTCTCTCTGACCCTTTCAGCACCTCCCAGATAGAAAGAGATATCTATCCATCTATATATTCTGTATCTATCTCTGTCAGGTAGGTGGTGCGGCAGGTAAGTCTAGATGGCTGACGGGACCCCATTCAACTTCTATGACTCGCCCATCAGAAATAGATGCTTTGTGCATCTTGATACTCACTGCCCAGTTCCTGCCATGAAAAAGCTATGTCATGCTGGACTCTGGGCCTATGATCAGTGTCACAGACATGCGGAGGGACATCCAGTACAGGGCTAGTCCGCCCCACATGTAAGGAGCTACCCCCTGCACAGGTACAAAAGCATTGCACGGTGGCGATGCTTTTGTACCAAACGTGTAGCTCCCTGACAGCGCAGCTCCTGCGCTCTGGCAGGCCGCTACTCGCCACGTCCCGGGTCGCAGCGGCTACATGTTACATCACGCAGCTACCATGGTCCGCCCCCCCAACGGTCCGGACAGGCATCCGTTGTCCAGACTGTCCCCTGCCAATGGCGTTCTAATGCCGTTGGCATGCCCCCTCCCACCCGCGATTGCCTCTGCCTGTCAATCAGGCAGAGGCAATCGCAGCCCTGAGATGCTGGTAACACCTCACTGGGCTCCCAGGGTGCGCGTGCCACTGCAGTGATGCAGTCTGAATTACCCCCTTTGTCCACACATGATGTAACATAAATGCACCTGCATGATGTGACATAAATGTGATTGGCAGTCAGGAAACGTTTGGGGAAGTAAAGGAGAGTGGCGGCAAAAACGCAGGCACGTTGTGACCATTTTACATGCATGTCTCATTCTACATCTATGATCCCACTAGCGTCTCAAATAGCACGGCCACAGGGATACACAGATGGCTGATTATCATAGGATCTGGGACCACCATTGTGTGCTTGTACAGACGTGTCTTCTCTCATCCTTGCTGCAGTCATGTTAAACAGCCCTTTCAGTCGCTCCTAGTTGGGAGCGTAGTTACTAATGCCGGGCATCTTTGTTGATTAAAATGATATGTGGCATGTCTATATTCTGTGTGCAACTGTGCCTGTATGTACATATAAAATACTATGTTACAGTGTTGTCAGGGAAAAATGCACACAGAGTCTGACATGCCCCCTCCCACCCCGCGATTGCCTCTGCCTGTCAATCAGGCAGAGGCGATCGCAGCCCTGAGATGCTGATAACATCTCACTGTGCTCCCGGGGTGCGCGTGCACACTCCATAAAGTAATTCAGGCTGCGATCCCTGCCGCTGCTGTGATGCAGTCTGAATTACCCCTTCTGTTCACAAATGATGTGACATAAATGCACCTACCTGCAACTTTGGTATGGTTAATGCACACGTTTTGCCGTTAAGATGCATGTGCAGTCAGCTCATATACAGGAAGCCCATGCAACTCAGAACCAGACCCATTATGTGCATAGGTGCCAGCCATCATGAGATGAGATTAATTGGCACGTGCTATGTTTTCTAAAGCCATCTTAACAAATCCAAATGATCAACTGTCAATTTCAGCGTAGGTAAAGCAAATGGACAAAAAAATGCACTGATCACTTTACTATACAGTACAATAAAGATCAACAGCCCATTTAAAAACAATAGTGTGATTTTTACAGAATGTAAGAATATACATGCAGGTCACATGATATACGTATACTGTAGATGTGTCCCTCATGCATCCAGCCTCAATACACCATTCAGCGCGAGATGTTTGATGTAAGTGAGCAACCACGTCCCATGCAGCGCTACTACTCTGCTAATGTTGGGTGGTTTTTTTTTTGTGTGCGCCTAAAATGCAGCTAGGACACACAAGGAGACTATGCGGATTAATGTGATATATGACACTTGTATATTGTGTGTGACTGAGTCTGTATATGGAGCGGAACAGAACAAGTATTGGAAAAAACTGTAGCTGCTACATTGTAGCACTTCGTGTATAGATTCATAGATATACACACAGATATACAAGTCTAATATCAAATAAATTATTACAGTCTCCTCGTGCATCTTAGTCACATTGCGCTGCGACTAAGATGTATTTTAGGCAAAAAGACAACTGATGCTAGAAAATCCTCATGTGACCTGGCATGGCAAAAGGGGCTGCTTGAAATGACTGCTGCAAAGATGTACTGTATGAGGACACATCTGTACTTTTTAGATTT
Organism: Pseudophryne corroboree; assembly: GCF_028390025.1. Taxonomy (NCBI): domain Eukaryota; kingdom Metazoa; phylum Chordata; class Amphibia; order Anura; family Myobatrachidae; genus Pseudophryne; species Pseudophryne corroboree. The sequence goes on along the minus strand of NC_086449.1, from coordinate 446,499,076 downwards.
TACAACTCACTCATACAATAAAATCAGTGGCTTACAACCAATGGTATAGGAACCTATCACTTGATTTTCCATTTGGAATTCCTTTGCGCTAGTATCAAATTAACTAGATTTTAACTAGATTTTCCTTGTCATTATTAGTCTTATAAAATTTACTTTGTTTGGCTAATATGATTTAAGCCAAGTAAACATTTTGGAATTTCAAGGATGTTTGGCATGCCATACAAGCTCACTCTATTTGCAGCAGATAGCAATGGCGGGCTTGATTCAGAGATGTACACACTACCGATATTTATGGAATTGAGCGACTTACGGGCAAGTGCGCATACACCATGGTTGCACTGCGCACATGCCAAGGTATCACAGCAATGTCACTCAGGGTGAGGATTTCTTCTCAAAGTGATTGGCAGTCAGGAAACGTTTGGGGAAGTAAAGGAGAGTGGCGGCAAAAATGCAGGCACGTCGTGACCATTTTACATGCATGTCTCATTCTACATCTATGATCCCACTAGCGTCTCAAATAGCACGGCCACAGGGATACACAGATGGCTGATTACCATAGGATCTGAGACCACCATTGTGTGCTTGTACAGACGTGTCTTCTCTCATCCTTGCTGCAGTCATGTTAAACAGCCCTTTCAGTCGCTCCTAGTTGGGAGCGTAGTTACTAATGCCGGGCATCTTTGTGTGCATTTTTCCCTGACAACACTGTAACATAGTATTTTATATGTACATACAGGCACGGTTGCACACAGAATATAGACATGCCACATATCATTTTAATCAACAGAGTCTGCTTGTGCGTCTTATTTATATTTTCGGCAAGAAAGATACCGACATTAGCTGAGTTGCCAGGGAACTGCCGGCTCACTCACAACAGGCATCTCACGGTGAATGGCGTATTGAGGCTGCATGTATGAGGACACATCTGTATGCAGTTGCTTGGATCTACAAAGCAGCCGGTGGCATCTCAATACATTTCCAGGCATTTATAGCATTAGCATATTTTCTCAATCCACTGTGTACCAATGCAAATGCATTAGCGTCAATCTCTGAATTAGGCCTATTGTATGGACAGGCAGTTCATCTTCATGTACTCTTAGCGCTCACCCTGTTGCCAGCATTCTGGCGTGCAGGATGCCGCTGTCAGGATCTTGACAGCCGGCATACATTAATAGTATGTATTACATAATATATATATATATATATACACACACACATACAATCCACAAACCAGCACTCCTATGTCAGCAATGAATAACTTGCCAGGGTGCACTCCTAAGGGCCAGCAAACCCCCTATCGTAAATACCACAACAGAGGAGGCACTCCCAGACTCAGTCTTTGTGAAACAAATCCGTGCTTTACTTCAATGTTTTGAGGTGCTTCCCCTCGTCATCAGGACACATATTTTATGTGTGTCCTGATGACGCACCTGAAACGTTGAAGTAAGGCACGGATTTGTTTCAATATGACTGAGTCCGGGAGTGCCTTCTCTGTTGTGGTATTTATATATATATATATATATATATATATATATATATATATATATATATATATATACATACATACAGTATACTGCGTACCAATAACAGCAGTTAGCAGCCGGGCAGTGCATCAGATAACCGCTGGCAGCACACTATTGTGTCGCAGTTCAGCAGTTGGGTATCACTGCTTTATGCTGTTATACTTGTGGTGGCCTGGCATCAGAGCCTAGGGGTTGGGCAGATATGGCACTCTTCAGTGGCCCAGGCTGTGGCCTACGGCGAAGTAGTATGACTAATAGGTCACTTACGCTGCTTTGTCTTCCTGCCAGCAGCACGCACAAGCCTTACTGCCAGCGCACCACCAGCCAAGCGCTGCTCCTCACAGCTTCTTGTTGCTCATGGCTGTGTAAACTTATACTGGCCACCGCTGATGTGGGTGAAGAAAAAGAAAGTCATGGTAGGGGGCAGATGCATTTTTATCTAATAAACTGCTGTAGGCGGAGAGTGTGTGTGTAATTACTGTGCAGGACAAAGTGTTTGAAATTACTGTGGGGGCCAATGTGTGTGGAATTACTGTGAGGGCCAATGTGCGTGTGTGTGTGTTTTACCAATGGGGGACTGATGGTGTGCCTTGGCAATTTTAAAGTCTTGTCCAGTGTTCCACAAAAATCACTGGCATAAAGATACCAAACACAGAATACAGCAGCAGAGTAACTCCACATGTGTCTCTCACAAAGTTTGGCCACGCCCCTATATCTTTCATCACTGGGACTTTGCCAGAAGGCTGCCCCAGCATCTCCACAAACTCCATTATAAGGTACACAGTGACCAATCACCAGTACCAACAGATGTCTCATCACAATGCATTTTCAAAACACTGTTCAATCCTGCAGTCATTACAATGTTGAAATATTACATTTTAAAACATACAGTAAAAAAAAATACAATATTGCACCTCTCACATCACAACACATCTCAGTATTAAACTTCTCATAATATAATCATAAAATTAAAATCATAAAATTGAGAACCATACTATTCAAAAATATTTTAAAAAACGAAAAGCATGCTCTCTAGTGCAGTTATAAATAAAATGTCCATAAAAGATCATTCTAAAAATAGGTTTATTTCAAATCCCTCATTTAACCTATATGGGTAGAGTGTGTTCAGGGTCACTATCCAATATGCTTCCTGTTTAGACAACAAGGTCAATCTATCTCCACCTCTTTCATTAACTATAACATCTTCTTAACCTGAGTAGGGCCCTCTTTCCTCATGTGCTTATCCTTTTTCTTACTTTAATAATCTTCAACTGTACCACATCCAGCAGTCTTCTGCCACCTGATACTTATTTCAGTGTCATCTGCTGATGTAGCTATGTTTATTTACCCTGTATTTGTCCTATACTGTCATCAACTGTAAGTTGCTGTTTTCCTGTTTTTGATCATTCATTTATGTACTCTGTAATTGGGCGCTGCGGAACCCTTGTGGCACAATATAAATAAATGATAATAATAATAATAAACCCATAAATATCAGCATACTAGAATAACTCCTCTAAGTCCCTGACACTGTCTAAAGTGTCTTGGAACTTTGTGATTTTCCACCATATTTTTTTACATTTCTATACAGGGTGTGCTGATTTAAATCAACTTGATTTAAAACCTGATTTAACGCATGATTTAACTCACAATTTAAAAAAAAACAAATAAATAAAACACCAAGGTTATTGTTAAAATGTATTTACATTTTTGACAGCTGTGCTTCAAGAATTCAATATATATGACCATGGATGTAGAGTTAGAGTCTACATCCATGTTCTTTCTAAGCTTTTACTGGTAATTTGCATAGGCATACAGTCTAATATGGACCATAGTCCTTTGACCTTTGATTAGCTGCTCAAGTAATAAAAGGTCTTTATCTATGGCTATTGCTATAAACAGAAAAAGATGAGTAGGTGACAAATGTAACAAAAAGAAAAACATAAAGTAAACCATAATATACATAAGATAACTCTTAATTTTTCCATATTCCAAATGAAATTATGCTTTAAAATACAATTAATAAGCATATAAGTATAAATATACTAATAAATAAGTTTGACTTAAAAGTATCACCAGATAGCCATATAACTCAGACTCCAATGCATGTTAAAAAATTAGCACGCGACATCTACATAATCATATCTGTCTGAAAAGATCTTAATTTTTATATATATATATATATATATATATATATATATACACACAGACACACACACACACACACATGCATACAGTGGAAGATCTGGAAAATGGCTCTCAGAGTTGTGATTCAAACATCAAAGTATTTATTTACAGCATTTGAAATATACAGCTATTCAGAAAGCCAAGTACCCTTTTCCATTAAGGGAATACAACACGGGGAAGTCGTAATTGGACAATATGCATTGGGGCCTGTTCTGGTGACATGGTTTCCCTTATTGAACTGTGGGTTTATGATTTGGGTGGTCTTCAGTATGCCGACTGACGGGATCCCGGCGCACAGTATACCGGCGCCGGGATCCCGACAGCTGGCATACCGACACTTATTCTCCCTCGTGGGGATCCACGACCCCCCTGGAGGGAGAATAAAATAGCATGGCACGCGTAGCGCGCCACCGTGCCCGTAGCGTGGCGAGCGCAGCGAGCCCGCAAGGGGCTCATTTGCGCTCGCCACACTGTCGGTAAGCCGGCGGTAGGGCTCCCGGCGCCGGTATGCTGGTCGCCGGGAGCCTGACCGCCGGCATATCGTAGTGAACCCTATGATTTGGCTAGGAGTTCCTCTACCATTATCAGATAATCCTTTATATTCTGTTTTTAAGTATAGGCATTGTATTATTTGTTAAAATAAAAATAAAAAAGTATCTATTAAATACTACACTTTGCCATTTTAGATTTTTTTTCCATCAAGCGCAGCCAAACCCTCTTTAGGAGTTCGCATCCGCACACAGTGGGGCGTCCCCGGAAAACCTGCACGAGGCGTGGGGGCCAGTGGAGGAGGAACCTCAAAAAGACAGCAAAAGAAAAAAAAAGAAAGAAAGAAATGAGCATGCTCTTCAACTTATCGGACCGGGTTCTCAGCACTCATGAGTTGAATATTCTTAATAGAGGAATGTGCTTTATTCCCTCTGGACATTTTGATGAAATTCAATGGCAAGCGGATTTTTATAGATTTTCTAGGAATCCACGTATCAAAGAATTTTTTGACAAATCACCTGTTCAGGCCAGCTCATCACGATCATCCATTCCTCCTCAAATTAAAGTCAAATCCAAATTTGATCCATTTTCAAATAACATATCTTTGAAATGCTTTTCACGGACTTTAGATAAAGAAGTAATACAACTTCTAAAGTACCACATTCTTCACATAGCAACATCTCAAAGCAACATGAATGGCCCTTACTAATTTGCGAAAATATACTGACATTATCATCCGTCCAGCGGACAAGGGGGGTGGGGTGGTCGTTATGAATCTTAGTGACTACAAATGTGACATATACTCTCAACTGTCAGATACGTCTGTTTATCTAGCCATAGATAAGGATCCTGCTATCTCATACAAAACCGTACTGGATTCCATCTTATATGAGGCAAGGGCAAGCCAGCATCATCTCGGCGGAATTATATAACAGTCTTGTACAGGACTTTTCCATTGCACCAATCTTATACACTATCCCAAAAATACACAAAAGCATTACAAGTCCTCCTGGTAGGCCAATAATTGCCGCCAGAGATTCAATCTACTACAAAATTTCGCAGTACCTGGATGTGTACCTTCAACCCATAGTGCAACAACAAGGGATGTACCTTAGGGATACCTACATGTTCCTCAATAAGATCCAAGAACTTTCTACACTACCTATGGGATGTGTTCTCTGCACTATGGACGTGGTGTCCTTATATTCCAATATCCCGCATGAGGAGGGACTCACGGCCATCCTGGAATTAATCTCTACCAGTGATAAATTTATGGGCCCAGATATAGATTTTTTGAAAGCATCTACTTGAGTTAACGCTCAAACTAAATTACTTTTTGTTCGATGGTAAATGGTATCTGCAACAGAGGGGTTGTGTGATGGGGTCTTGTGTGGCCCCCGCATTCTCCAACTCCTTTATGTTTAGCAAAGCACGTCAACTTTTGTTTTCAGATAAAGCATTCTAGCATTCTCTGAGGGCACTTTCTGGATCACCAGGTACATAGACGACCTCTTCATTATTTGGAGAGGTCCTCAATCCTTGCTTACTGATGCCATCAATAACATCAATAGTAAAGATGAGAACATTAAATTCACTTACACTCTAAGTCAAGAATGTGTCAATTTTTTGGACGTATCAGTCTCTCTCAGGGACAATCAACTGCATACTGATGTATATCGTAAAGTGACGGATCGAAATACTTATTTACACGCCACCAGCCAGCATACTCCTTCATGCGTTAATAGTCTACCATTTTCCCAGTTCATCAGGGTCTGCCGGATCTCAGACAACACATCAAAAGAATCTCTGGCGATTGACGATCTAATACTTCGATTTCTGGAGAAAGGTTACCAACATAGAGATCTGATGCAAGCTAAGACTAATACCCTAGCTATACCAAGACAAAAATTATTAACTTCGGCACCGGACAAGAAAATTAAAGATAAAATGGTATTTGTTCAGCAGTATTATTCAAACAGTTCATATAATGTGAAAAAATCTAAGGAACTTTGGCCTATTGTTAGTAATGATGTAGATTTAAAAGGCTTCAAAAACACCACTATAATGCCCAGCTTTAAACATGGGCATAATTTAAAGGATCTCCTAGTGGTTAATGACATTGGAAGATTACATCCTGTCCCGTCTACAACATTCTTAACACGTAAACCCGGTTGTTATAAATGTACGAGCTGCACGACGTGCAGCTATATGGAGCCAGGGCTGTTATTTTCTCATCCGCATATGGGAAAACGACGATCTATTAAATATGTCTTAACTTGTTCGAGCAAATTCGTCATCTGTTTCATTCGTTGTACTTGTGGACTGTTTGAAGCTGCAAGTTGTCTTACCCACGTAAAAGAGAGGATGGCTACCCATAGGATGTCAATAAGACATGCATTAGAAGAATCAGACTCTAAGCAACTGGTCGCCAGACATTTCAAAACTTTTCAACATAGTCTAGCGACTCTCCGATATAAAATTATTGATCAAGTCCCTCAAAATATCAGAGGGGGTGACAGATAAATAAGATTATTACAGCTGGAGGCACGCTGGATTCACTCTCTGGATACGGTGATGCCCAGAGGGTTAAACGAACAATTGAATTGGAATTGTTTTTTATAATACTTAATGTTGTTTGACAATATCTAAAGTTATATTATGATGTGAATTTTCCAGTTCCATACTCTGTTCTTATTAACGTAATGTACATATCAGGACAAAAGATACATGTGTGCATGCTGTATATGCAGTCTTACTGACAGTGTTTTTTCATTTATATTCAGTTTAATTAACACTGCTGGTCTTGCTTCTAGCTTCCAGGAAATGTACCTAGTCAAATTAGGCTTTATTATACTGAGCCCAGTAGAATACAGACAGTTGCCGCTGTTATTGTTGTTATGTTTCTATGGTGACGGTGCTTTCCTGTTTAGTTTGTATCCTAGATACGGCGTGACCGGAAATGGTGCTGCATAGCGCACGTCGCGCTCACGTGACGTCACCGGTTCGGCGCCGCAATCAATGCCCACGCTGCCTGTTTCACCGGGTGACTACATGGTATAAAGGTATGTACACTTATGCTATCACATTGTTCTGACGAAAGTTTAAATTAAACTGAAATGTTAACCACCGCCAGGCGTTTAGCTGCCATTGTTTATTACATTTCCTCACAAGACCCTTGGAGTGCTTTTGGAACATATATAAATATATATATATGTATGTATATATACACACATAGATACAGTGGAAGATATGGAAAAAGGCTCTCCAAGTTGTGATTCAAACATCAAAGTATTCATTTACAGCATTTGAAATATACAGCATTTCAGAAAGCCAAGTACCCATTTCCATTAAGGGAATACAACACGGGGAAGTCGTAATTGGACAATATGCATTGGGGCCTGTTCTGGTTACATGGTTTCCTTTATTGAACTGTGGGTTTATGATTTGGCTAGGAGTTTCTCTACCATCATCAGATAATCCTTTATATTCTGTTTTTGTTTTTAAGTATAGGCATTCTATTATTTGTTTAAATAAAAAAGTATCTATTAAATACTACACTTTGCCATCTTCGATTTATTTTTCTTATGTATGAAAGCTTTCTAAATTGACATCAATTTGTGGGATTCTGTTATTTTTAGGACAAACGCCCAGTGAAACAACAATCGATGAGCACTTTATTACACCTTAAAGGTATTAGAGTACACTAAATATGAGATGAACACCATGAAGTGATGTTTTGATTGACATTTTAATTTTAACATTGTGGTTTACAGACATAAAATAAGTTTAATTTTTGGGATTTTATTTAATTTACCATGTTTGATATACTGTATGTGGCACCTTTTGTTTATTTTTTTATAATAGATTATATATATATATATATATATATATATATATGCACACACACATATTTATAAGCAAAATTCTACTTTTAGAATGCATCATCAATTTTAAATGTTGTACGGTTATTGAAAAACTTAACTAGGAACCACAGAACTGAGTCACAGATTAGATCTGCAATCAAAGTATAGTAAATTTAGATCATGTTATCCTTTAAGTACTGCATGCTAAAAATGAATGCATATAGGGAATATATAACATTTTAAACTAGTGTCATAGGTTTATAGCATGACACAGGTTATAACTAGGGAAAATAATTTTAATTTAGTACAAAATAGCCAAATGTAGTCATTTTGTACAAAGGAAAATAATAAGTACTGTATTCATAAAGAGAAAGCATTAGTTGTCCCCGGGGTTCTCCCAGAACAAAAGTGTCTTGGGTCGCTCTCATTCATGTGTAAATATACTTTGGTTTGAATAAGCGATATGCACAGACTATATTGTCTTAGCTTTGTAGAGTTTTGTAAAGAACTGTTTTACAATTAGCACTAAAAGCAAAATTACACACATTACAATCATTAGCTGTATCTCCATGTTTCATCTTAATTATATTTTACAGATTGTAAGAATGATGTATACCGGGAATTTTAGTTGCAACATGTTTCTTAGAGGACTGCCATATAATTCCTCATAAAATGCCTAGCAAATGAATTTAACACAGGACTACAGTCCACTTTCTCAAGGGTGAGAGATAATTTAATTTTACACTACATTTGTACTGGGTTTCCTCTAAGTGGCTGTGCCAAATTGAAGTATATGCAATGAACAGAATGTAGCTGAGTCATTTAAATAAGACCATACAGTACATGCAATTACATCTCCTTAATGATTTAGTGCATACATTTACAGGAGTTTATCTGCTTTGACACCTACCTGTTACTTTCAGGATAACTTCATTATTATAATTATTATATAGATACTTACGTTCTTCTAGCATTTAAATAGTTTGACTACTGATATCGATTTATGGGAGTTTTTACAACAAATCTTTCCCAATATTCTCCAAGCAATAAAGCTTACTGAATGAGATTTTAAATATCATGTGCATATAAAATGATGATTCTTATTTAGTATGTTAAATGTATTACAAAAAGTATACATCTGCATTCAAGTCACAAAGACAGGACAATACAGGTGAAAAAAATCAAAAGATCCCTTGAATCCATGTCATTCCTCCAGCATTATCTAGAATTTTCTGTATACATTCACATACTACCCAAACGTCCCAATTATAGTGGGACAGTCCCGTTTTTCAGACACTGACATGTCATCCCAACCAAAGGCCAGAGTGTCTCATGGTGGGGGGGGGGGGGGGCGGGGGGAGTTTGAGGGGAACATTCTGAATGGATGCTGCATGCATGCAAATAGCATCCATATAGTGCTGGGAGATGTTGTGGGCAGCCCAACAGCTGCTAGAGTGCTGGAACTGGCACCAGAAAGATGAGAAATGCGAGTGTAATGTGGTCAAACCCACAAAAATTATGAACACCAGGGGGCGAGGCCTTGTGGAAATTAAGCCACTTCAACTTTCACGTGTGTGGGATGTCCCACAACAGGGCATTAGAATGTTGGGAGGTATGCATCCATTTCTGTGTAAGCTCCATGCAGAGATTAGCCTAATATTAGACATTCCCTAGTTTGTTCTTTCTGCGCTGCCACTGAAGAGCCAATATGTAGGCTGGGTAACTTGAAGAGGCAGACACTCCATTTTCCACATGTACTTTATGGAGCGACCACATACTGTGTGTATATATATTCTACCCTTTTGTTGACAGCAACATTGGTAAGTTCAGACTCATATTTGTCACCACTGCATCTGCTAAGTTACAAGACCAAGATACAGCATGTTCGCAATTTTTTATTATATTTTAGTTTCTAACAGCTAGTTTGGATTACTGGATAGTAGGAGTGGTTTAAAATGCCTGTCAAACTATACACAGGCCACAGTGAAGTCTATAGAGAGTACAAAATAACCAACCTGCATGACAGCATAAAATAAATTAAAAATTCTGGAAATAATAGGAAGATTTCAAAATATATCTAAGTCATAAACCAGATTAAAAGTCTGCTTTTAAAATTCAGTTAATTCTAATCAATTAGAGTAGAGACGAGAGAAGCCATGGCAAATTTCATGTAAACAGAATTTCAAACACAACATTTCACAAATGTGTAACATTTTAGTAAAACAATTGATGAGTAGCACTAATGCTTCATCGATCCACACTGAATTTGTAAATTCCATATTTTATTGCATAGGTTCTCAAACTCGGTCCTAACACAGAATCACAAGTGAAATAATTAGCTCTACCTGTGTATCTTTTAAAATGTGCCAGTGTGTAATGAATACACCTGTGCACCTTCTAGGTGCCCTGGAGAATGTGAACTGTTGAGGTCCTGAGGGCAAAGTTTGAGAATCATTGGTCTATAAAGATTGTCTTGTGGTGCGGCAGATGTATAATAAGGCAGGATACCAGCTGGAACAAAGATGGTAGTATAATTCAGGCCAGAACATATATGATACAGAATTTTCCAGACAGAACACTTAATGATAGATACGATCGTGAGAAACTTGACCATTTCCACAGTCAAGTGATCCAAAGAACAGTTTAAAAGAAATTATGTCACTAAATGCCAGATACTGAGATGCTATCAGTAAACAGCATGAAATTACCCTAGATGCTATTAATCTAATTTGAACATTAATTTGAGAGAACAGTAATGTTATTATTATTATTATTATTATCATCATCATCATTTCCGTAAGACCAACATATGCAACAGAACTGTGTAAAAACAATTTTTATGTTATTCAGCAATGCCAGCAACATTGCGCGCACACACACACACACACACACACACACACACACACACACACACACACACACACACACACACACACACACACACACAATATTGCACATTTAGCTAATTTAACTAACCTACAAGTATTGGGAAAGGGGATAAACCTGGAACAACTGGAGGAAACCCACGCACAGAAGGGATACACAAACCTTATGCAGATTAAGCTTCTTCTATAAGGACTGTGGCTCTACAACTGTATGTATGGCGGTAGAAGAGATATTGGAGAATATATTAATTGTAGTTCTTGTGAAAAAAAACAACTAATTGGATGTAATCCAATGAAACCAAGAAAGCCATGCAAATGTTTAATTTTTAACTGATGACCAATATAATAGCATTTTCTTAGGCACAGTGTCTTAGATACATATACAATTTGGAAGTAATAGGTTTACATGTAGTGTTAAAACAGAAATGATTTTGGAGGACAGCACTGTAGCTATTGTATTAACAGTATGACACAAATCATGGATGCATCACTGTCAACTTAACTATTATACAGACAAGCCCATCAAACAAAAACAACTATTAATAGTGGCAAGCTTGCCCTAGCCTAGACAAGGAGGCCAAGGAAAATGGGAATCTGAAACATCAGGTATTTCAAGAAAATAACTATGATAAAGTGTTTGGGCACATTGGCAGCCAATGTAAATGAAAGCAGCTGCCTGTTCAATAAGCAAATATAACATTATCTAGCAGCTTTCTGAATATGTTTTCAATTTACAGCAAAACAAAACAAACAAGCAACATGGGAAAATATCAACCTCCAGAAATAACACAATATATAATATTAAAATAACATATTATGGTCTACCTTAGCTTTCTATTTTGAAATTGAATATATAAGTGCATACTTGCGCCTGTGTATCCAATGAGAATTACATTCTATGGGCCAGATGTAATGGAGTGCGAGACGGACAGAGCTCAGAGATTCTGGCAGAACTTCTAAAAAAAATTTTTTAAAGCAGCAATCATTTACAAGGCAAAACGGGGTTGATTTTGCCTCATAACTGTTTGCTGCTTTATAAAAAACGTCTCGCACTCCATCTGGCCCTATATATATTGATGGAAATATTGGATTCATACTGCACAATCAGTTTTCTAGGTCATTACAGAAAAATTGTTGTTATTATTATTATTCTACAGTATATGAATAGAACTTATAGAGGTTAGCAAAGTTTTGAAGAAGTAAAATGGCAGAAAGGAGGGCACCTTCTATGCCAAAAAAATAAAGTTACTAAACTAAATACAAACATAATTTCTTATACTCTACAATTTATTATGGCCCTGGTCATAAAACCATCATTTACAGAATTATTTTGAAGATTTCTAACAGTTTTTGCTGAATACCCCAGTATGGCCATTCAGCAACTATTTTAGTAAAACTGAACTGCTATCAGTCGCATGCTGGCAGCCAGCGAAGTGATCGCAATTCAATTACAATCGCTTTGCTAAATAAGTGATGCCCCCCGCCTCTGCAGCCTGGCTGCGTAGACAGTCGGGCTGCCACATGTTTCCCGAGCTGCCCCCATTTTAGCCGTCCCGATACTCCACGAATGCCTCTGCCTTTCAATCAGGCAGAGGCTTTCGCATCATTGGGAAGCAATCACATTGGACAGCCCATACAAGTGCAGAATGGTCCCTGCACATGCGCACTGGGACAAGAATCGGCCATATGCGATCGCATCACACTAGCGATGCATGTTGAATAGGGGCCTATATGCAGAGTGCTCCAAGCAATGGATATACCTTTCTTTAAAACCCCCACACCATAAGGATTGTTTTTACAGATCCTAGAGATATGACTGGATTACCTGTTAGCAGGGGTGTATCTACCCATTGGCCAGGATGGCACTCGCCAGGGGCGCCAGGCAAGGAGGGGGCGCCACCTGGCTGTTCCACCCGTGGCCAAAGGGTAGAAAAGTAGTACTGTCAGACCGTACCTGGTGAGAGTCTGTTACTGCTGGAGCAGCGCCGGTGTCCGGCAGCACCGCACTTGTAATCAGACTCAAAATAAACTACAGCTGCTAGCAGCCCTTGTTGCTGGGAGCTCCCGGCAGCAAGGGATGCTGGGAACTGTAGTTTATTTTGAGTCTGATTACAGGTGCGGTGCTGCCGAACACTAGTCTGATCACTAGTGCAGTGCGGTGCTGACGGACACTGGCGCTGCGCTGGCAGGTTCAGACTCTCACCAGGTACACAGCAATTGTTATATAGCACAGTGCTCATAGGCGTGGGAGGTGAGAGAACACTATAATGCCGTGGAGGGGGGTGGGGGGAGTCCGGAGCGGCACCCGCCAGTCAGTCCCTGCGCACGCCTATGACAGTGCTATAGATCTATTTGTTGTTGAAGATAATAAAAAAGTGTCAGTGTTTGGGAGAAGGGACTGTAGTACCTGGAAAACTACACAATTTTCATGCATGTTAGATGTAAGTAAGTAGTGAGTAAGCGAAAACTTTAACTTGTTGCGTGTAATAAATAAAATACATATCTTACCTATTTCAAGGCCAGGTTCAAGGAAATGTATATCAGTTAATTGTATAATTGATCATTTTTATCTTGGAAGTGATGGCACCCTTATGTTTTTTTCTAACAGGAAGCCCTTCTACCATCCAACTAATGGTATTTGGTTAATGGGTGGGTCTATTTCAGGCTCATCTCACAGCAGCTCATTAGCATTTTATTCGGGATGCAGTCAAGATGCCGGCGTTTGGCATCCCGGCGGTTGGAAAGCTGACGCCTGCATCCCGAAACTGCTCGGAATGCTGGCATCCCAACGTAGATAGCGATGCAGAATGCCAAAATCCGGATCGAGTTGGTGCCAAAGTCTCCACTGGCAAGCCGCGTAGGAGGGCTAGGGCTAGGGTTAGGCTGCGAGGGTGGGAGGGTTAGGCTGCAGGGAGGGAGATTAGGAATGGTTGATTAGGGTTAGGCACCACTGAAGAGGCTATTGGTGGGGGGGCGGATTAAGGTCAGGCTGCGGGAAAAGTGGGTTAGGGTTAGGGGGTAGGGATGGTGTAACATGGATATGAGACACTACTGTGTGGTGTTATGCGAATAAGGGACACTACTTTGTGGCATAATTTGAATTGGAAGTACTATTGTGTCCACACCCTTCCCCCACAAGACCATGCCCCATTTCCAATACTCACACCTTATTCCAAATGTGTGTAGGGATGGGGGGGGGGGGTGCTAGACCCTTAATTTGCCTGGGGCGCTCGGACCCCTAGATACACCCCTGCCTGTTAGCAACCTAGGACCCACTTGTTATGCAGGTATTAGATTACTGATGTACATTTGCATACAGTACTGTTTTGTTTTTACATTGGTGCCGGTATAATTCACAATTACGTACATAAATACTAATATGGATGTATATACAAACAACAGTAAAGATATAAGATGGGGGCTCTAATATAGTTATATTATAATCTAGGTACCATAGGATGAGGAAAAGAGGACAATGACACATCCTGAAAAATGTTGTTTATTCACCAAAATAGCAGTATTTCAGGTCACATAAGATCTTTTCTCAAACTATTCCTAAATTTGATAAACGTTTCTGTTTGACCCAAAACGTTTGCATTAAACCAGTGGTTTCCAAACTTTTTGGAATCACGGCACCCTAGAATATCAGAATTTTCACGGCACCCCTAGGCCAAAAATTTCTTATTGAGAAATTTAGAAATAAATATTACATTAAGTAGATCGCGTTTATATGTCATCCTTAGGGTCAGTTGTGTGGTGAGGGACAAGATTTGCTTCTGTTTGGCCACATATTTTATGACTGGCAGCCACCAGCACTGGTTTTGCCTATTATTTTGACCCTGAATAATTTGAATTGGTCCTGGACCACCAACCCAGGGCACCCCTGCAAGTGTCCCGAGGCACCCCAGGGAGCCACGGCACACAGTTTGGGAACCTCTGCATTAAACATTAGTCTGGCTCTACATATAAATGCAAAACAACATGGAATGTGAACAAAAAAAATCTATAGCACCTTTTGGGAGATAGGACATGTCATTGTCACCAGTAAATTCATTCAATAGCAAGCCAAGTAACAAGGCTCTTCTCATTCTTAATTTTTAAGAGTAGGACCAGAAGTAAAAACACAATAAATAAAAGAAAAGCAATTAAGTAGAAATCTGTTGCCTCATTGGGGAAGTCTGCAATGTATAAAAAAGCCAGAAAATGATCAATAACAAGGCACAAGTTGATCAAGTGAGAAACCAGAGTTGTGCTTATGATTTAAAAATAATGGAATTATGTTGAGTACAAATTATGTTATTTTACTGGTCTAGGCAGCATAAATGGTAAAAGCTAGATAAGTAGTGGAACAAGTAAAATGGTGTGATAATCCATTCCTTGTGCCCAGAATAATTTACCTTATAAAACCAAAATACTACTGAATAATATGTAGTAATAATTATTCTTAGAATCAAGTGAGGTTCTTTGAAAAACTAAGCATATGCCATCAAAATAATATATTTTTACATTATGGTGTGTTTCATTAATGGATCTTTGACTAAGATAAGGATCAAGTAATAAGTAGAAAAAGCTCGACCTCAAAGTGAATATAATATAATTACTGTACCAATATAGGTGCAGATTCGCTTAGCTGCAGTGTTTACCATGCAGCTAAAGCTCCTGGTTTAACATCTAGGCCTATTCAATTATTAGATCATTTCAGTGCCCAGAATCTGTGTGTTGCCCCGCACCGTAAGTACCAGATGGAGCATGATTTTTGCCTGCAGTTCCTACTGCACAGTGTAGTATTACAAGTTGTGTAGAAGGCAGAATTTCAGCCACTACGTAAACCCTACATCCAACTGAATATGCCCCTTAGTATACAGAATGAAAAATGCTGCTAAATAGGATGTATATGAGGCATCACAGAATTACATTTAATTAGTATGATCGTTATCAACACTCTTTTGATTAGAGTTCTAAATTCTGTATATGAATGTAAGCTCCCAAACAAGTAAACTATGCTTTGAGATTTATTTTCAATGGCTGAGTTAAAAGTTATAATTAAGCCCGGTTTGTACTGTGCGACACGTAATCAACAATCAAATAATACTGTAGTAAATGTTCTCTGCAAAATGAAAAGAAATTCAACAAGAGATGGCAGTTTTCCTGAAATATCTTTAATACTTTTACATGACAAAAAGCATATGAATCACACATCCTAGTTTCAGTTATATCAGCCTGCAATTGAAAGCAAAGAAAGAGACAGAGGTGGCATGTGTTTGTAGTAAGGGCAGATCTGCCAAAAAACTGAGAAATTCCATTGCACATACAGTACTGTTGCAAAATGCATATTTTTTTATGCTTTCTGAGTGATGCTGTTTTAGCACAATACCAATATTTAGAGGGTCACTGATAATAAACTGTAATGCATATGGGCCCTCATTCCGAGTTGTTCGCTCGGTAATTTTCTTCGCATCGCAGCGATTTTCCACTAATTGCGCATGCGCAATGTTCGCAATGCAACTGCGCCAAGTAAATTTGCTAAGAAGTTTGGTATTTTACTCACGGCATTACGAGGTTTTTTTCTTCGTTCTGGTGATCGTAGTGTGATTGACAGGATGTGGGTGTTTCTGGGCGGAAACTGGCCGTTTTATGGGAGTGTGAGAAAAAACGCTGCCGTTTCTGGGAAAAACGCGGGAGTGGCTGGAGAAACGGGGGAGTGTCTGGGCGAACGCTGGGTGTGTTTGTGACGTCAAACCAGGAACGAAACTGACTGAACTGATCGCAGTGGCAAAGTAAGTGTCGAGATACTCAGAAACTGCAAAGAAATTTCTATTCGCAATTTTGAGAATCTTTCGTTTGCACTTTTGCTAAGCTAAGATTCACTCCCAGTAGGCGGCGGCTTAGCGTGTGCAATGCTGCTAAAAGCAGCTTGCGAGCGATCAACTCAGAATGAGGGCCATGGTTCCTATTGATGAGGCCATAATACATGAAATACAGTATCTCCAGTCATTCCCCTCAATCAAATCAATCAGAAAATGATAGGACATTTCTACCTCTTATTTGGAGACCCCATATATATTGGAGTTTCTTTATAATAGCTTTGAATATGACTTCCAGAACTAACATGCAGAGTGCTATGAAAATAAAATGCCTGTTAAAGGACAGATATCTAAAAACCCAGTGATACAGAAGTCTCCCTAACTAGATCTCTCAAAGTATTGTTGACTCAGTTGAACTCATGTATTCCCGACATCAATCCACCAGAACAAATACAGTACAACAGCTACTGTCTTGTGTTTCATATAAGTGAAGCCTTCATATCCTTTATTTTGAGGGTTTTAAAAGCCTCTGGGGCTGATTCAAAGCCACGTGCAAGTCAGCCATATCTGTGGCCACATTGCATGCTTTAAAATAAATTCAGAGGTGGCTTCACTGCCCCATCCATCTGCTTGTGAAAGAATCCATTATCAGTATCCTTAGTGCAAGAGATATGTCAGAAATCATATGCATCTCTATGTACAGTATGTACAACTCAAAATAGCCTACAAGCCTACAATAAGTGCAAACGTATAGTTGCAGCAAAGTTACACTCACTAAGTGTAGATGCTGCTGAGATACATACGACTCTGGCTTGGCGGTAATTGCTCAGTTGCATAACCTTAGCTCTGGTATTCAGATGCAAAAGAAATTCAGATCCATCCGCAAATGCATACATATGTGTGTACATAAATCTTCTACTGTGATAAGAAAACTTATTAAAGTTCCAGGATACCTTCTGCTTTATTCAGTATAATAGAAACAATAGGAAGAAAGGGTAATGTTTTGGATTAACTTTTGTCACATGTCTAACATTATTAGCTTGCTGGGTCAGGAGGCAGGGTGCCATGTGCCCACTGAGCCAGTACAATTATACAGCACTAGGGCCGCTGCTGAAATGTATCTGAATATACTTGACAGCCGTGAAGGCTCCCCTGCCTACCTCCCAGCTGCCAGTATCTGGTTGTGGCTGGGTGATCATCAGGGTTCTGTAAGAGGGCAGGGCTTAGTGTGCCGTGAGCAGGGGGCGCTGCCAAGCATGCTTTGATCACTGTCTGGCTGGCTGTTGGGTACTGTAGCTCACTTCCCACTCCTCCTGTTCCACTACCCATTCATTAATGACTTATGCAGAGTATAAGCTCAGTCCCCACCAGACGAGGAGCTGATGATTTTATTGCAGCTTAGCAATGCTGCTGCTGCCCTGGAAAGAGGGGGCTTTGAGTGACAAGGACAGGAGTGCATGCAACTGCTACCCCTGCAGCTTCTACCCACAGTAAGCTAATGTTTTTTTTTCCATATGAAGTTTCAAATCTTGGTATAAAAATATAAGGAATCCCTGAATATTATATATATTTTATATGGGGTCCTTTTACACTGAAAGAAGTATATTAAGTATATAGGGAACCCTCTTATCCTTTTATGTCAGTATGTGTGTGTATAATTACATATACAGGATGAGTATCATAAATGCCATTCTATATTGTCACCCTGCTAAAGCAAACCTATATATTCAAAATTCACACCAGGAACATTGACCCTACTTATAGGTCTTCTATTGTGATCATATATTCTACTTTGAAAGTTAAATGTTTGTTGCTGTATCTGAAATTTTACTGATACCTGTATTATTAAAAGTTATGTTTTACATTTCTATTTCACTATGTCATAAAAATGTATTAACTAAGCATGCACCCACAAATGAGACTCCTCTTTTCCTCTGCACTCTTGCAGGGAACCCCCAGTATATAGATGCTGCATAAACTGATTCGGAAGCACCACCAACTAGTGCTATTTGGAATGTATGAGACTTTGATTCATCTAAGTATTAATTATTAATCAATGGTTCTTGGCATTACCCGAGGAGCACCCGTAGCAGATACGGTAAAAAGTGAAAGTTCAATTTTGTCGTTTATTAAATTCTACACACTGAAGGTGCAACCCAAATTGTACATTATCGTTCACGCAACGCAAGCCACACATCTGTAATGACATCATTATGTCAACCCCCTTTTCATCCCCTTAGGGGAGGTTTATTAATATTCTAATTATGTAGTTTTCCTATTTGGCATGTGGAGGAATCTCCTTGCTGTCCTTGCAGGGGATCAGTCTGCTGTTTTTTATACCATCTTTTTTGTCATGGTGTCTGCACCTACATCATTTCCTTTTGCCCTTTGTAATTTCCCTTATTGACCTGTGTCTCTGTTCATTACTGTCTTGTAGTGTGTCAATCTTTTAAGCGCCATCACTATACTAAATTTCTTTTGTACTTAACTGCTTCTTTCCTATCCCCTGCAGTCTCTCTCGTTGGGGTAGATATAAGAAGATGTGGTAAGCGTCAAATGTGCTACAACCAGTGCCATTTAACACTTACAACAATCCTCTGCATGTATGTTAGCAGATAATGTAGAGGAAAATAAGATTTTAAACCTACCGGTAAATCTTTTTCTCCTAGTCCGTAGAGGATGCTGGGGACTCCGTAAGGACCATGGGGTATAGACTGGCTCCGCAGGAGACATGGGCACCTAAAAGAACTTTCTAGTATGGTGTGCACTGGCTCCTCCCTCTTTGCCCCTCCTCCAGACCTCAGTTAGAGAACTGTGCCCAGAGGAGATGGACAATACGAGGAAAGGATTTTGTTAATCTAAGGGCAAGATTCATACCAGCCCACACCAACCATATAACCTGGAATACACCTAACCAGTTAACAGTATGAACAAACAACAATATCGGTCCAAGAACGATTCTAACTGTAACATAACCCTTATGTAAGCAATAACTATATACAAGTCTTGCAGATTTTCCGCACTGGGACAGGCGCCCAGCATCCTCTACAGACTAGGAGAAAAAGATTTACCGGTAGGTTTAAAATCTTATTTTCTCTTACGTCCTAGAGGATGCTGGGGACTCCGTAAGGACCATGGGGTTTATACCAAAGCTCCCAATCGGGCGGGAGAGTGCAGATGACTCTGCAGTACCGACTGAGCAAATGCTAGGTCCTCATCAGCCAGGGTATCAAACTTGTAGAATTTAGCAAAAGTGTTTGACCCCGACCAAGTTGCTGCTCGGCAAAGCTGTAATGCCGAGACGCCTCGGGCAGCCTCCCAAGAAGAGCCAACCTTCCTAGTGGAATGGGCCTTTACTGAATGCGGTAACGGCAATCCAGCCGTAACATAAGCCTGCTGAATCGTGTTACAGATCCAGCGAGCAATAGTCTGCTTCGAAGCAGGCCCGCCAATCTTGTTGGCAGCATACAGGACAAACAATGCATCTGTTTTCCTAATTCTAGCCGTCCTGGCTACATACATTTTTAAGGCCCTGACTACATCCAGGGACATGGAATCCTCCAAGTCACTCGTAGCCACAGGCACCACAATAGGTTGGTTCATATGAAATGAAGACACCACCTTGGGTAAAAATTGAGGACGAGTCCTCAATTCCGCTCTATCCACATGAAAAATCAAGTAAGACAAGCCCGCCAATTCTGACACACGCCTCACAGATGCCAAGGCTAACAACATGACCACCTTCCAGGTGAGAAATTTTAACTCCAGTGTTTTAAGGGGTTCAAACCATTGTGATTTAAGGAACTGCAACACCACGTTCAGGTCCCACGGTGCCACTGGGGGCACAAAAGGAGACTGGATGTGCAGTACTCCTTTTACAAAAGTCTGGACTTCTGGTAGAAAAGCCAATTCCTTCTGAAAGAATATTGACAAAGCCGAAATCTGTACTTTAACAGAGCCTAACTTTAGGCCCATATCCACTCCTGTCTGTAGGAAGTGGAGAAAACGACCCAGATGGAAATTTTCCGTAGGAGCATTCTTGGTTTCACACCAAGAGACATATTTCCGCCAGATACGGTGATAATGTTTTGACGTCACCTCCTTCCTAGCCTTTATTAGAGTAGGTATGACCTCCTCCGGAATACCCTTCTCCGCTAGGATCCGGCGTTCAACCGCCATGCTGTCAAACGTAACCGCGGTAAGTCTTGGAACAGACAGGGCCCCTGCTGTAACAGGTCCTCTCTTAGATGAAGAGGCCAAGGATCTTCTGTGAGCATCTCCTGAAGATCTGAGTACCAGGCCCTTCGAGGCCAGTCTGGAACAATGAGTATTTTCTGTACTCTTTTTTGTCTTATGATCCTCAACACTTTTGTGATGAGAGGAAGCGGAGGAAACACATAGACCGAGTGGAACACCCATGGCGTTACCAGAGCGTCTACTGCTATTACCTGAGGGTCCCGGGACCTGGCACAATACCTCCACAGCTTCTTGTTGAGGCGTGACGCCATCATGTCTATTTGAGGAACTCCCCAGAGACCCGTTATCTCTGCAAAGACTTCTTGATGAAGTCCCCACTCTCCTGGATGGAGATCGTGTCTGCTGAGGAAGTCTACTTCCCAGTTGTCCACTCCCGGAATGAAGACAGCTGACAGAGCGCTTACGTGATTTTCCGCCCAGCGAAGAATCCTGGTGGCTTCCGCCATCGCGACTCTGCTTCTTGTCCCGCCTTGGCGGTTCACATGAGCTACTGCTGTGACATTGTCTGATTGAATTAGAACCAGTAGGTTGCGAAGAAGATTCTCCGCTTGTCGAAGGCCGTTGTATATGGCCCTTAGCTCCAACAGGTTGATGTGTAGACAGGACTCCTGGTCTGACCATAGCCCCTGAAAATTTCTTCCTTGGGTGACTGCTCCCCATCCTCGGAGGCTCGCGTCCGTGGTTACCAGGATCCAGTCCTGAATGCCGAACCTGCGACCCTGTAGAGGGTGAGCACTTTGTAGCCACCATAGAAGAGACACCCTGGCCCTGGGGGACAGTGTTATTTTTTGATGTAATTGTAGATGGGACCCGGACCATTTGTCCAGAAGATCCCATTGAAACGTCCTTGCATGGAACCTGCTGAAGGGAATGGCCTCGTAAGTTGCCACCATTTTCCCCAGAACCCGAGTGCATTGATGAGCTGACACTCTTTTTGGCTTTAGTAGTTCTCGGACCATGTTCTGGAGGTCCTGGACTTTTTCCAACGGGAGGAAAACTTTCCTTTGTTCCGTGTCCAGTATCATGCCTAGGAACGGTAGTCGAGTTGTCGGAACCAACTGTGACTTTGGTAGATTGAGAATCCACCCATGTTGTTGAAGCACTCTCTGAGAGAGTGACACATTCTCCAGTAATTGCTCTCTTGATCTTGCTTTTATCAGGAGATCGTCCAAGTATGGGATAATTGTGACTCCTCGCTTGCGCAGGATCACCATTATTTCCGCCATTATCTTAGTGAAAATCCTCGGGGCCGTGGACAGCCCAAACGGCAACGTCTGAAACTGATATTGACAATCCTGTACAGCGAATCTCGGGTACTCCTGATGAGAGGGATATATGGGGACATGAAGGTAAACATCATTTATGTCCAGTGACACCATAAAATCCCCCCCTTCCAGGCAGGCTATCACCGCTCGGAGCGATTCATCTTGAATTTGAATCTTTTCAGGTACAGGTTCAGGGATTTTAGGTTTAAAATGGGCCTTACGAACCATCCGGCTTCGGAACCACAAATAGGTGTTGAATAATACCCTTTTCCCTGTTGGCTCAGAGGAACCCTGATAATCACTCGCTGTTGACACAGCATTTGAATTGCTGCTAGCACTACTTCCCGCCCTGGGGTAGAAGCTGGTAAGGCCGACTTGAAAAATCGGCGCGGGGGCACCTCTTCGAATTCCAGCTTGTAGCCCTGGGAGACTATTTCTATCACCCAAGGGTCCACGTCTGACTGAACCCATACTTGGCTGAATAGTCGAAGGCGTGCCCCCACCTGTGCGGACTCCCGCTGGGGAGCCCCAGCATCATGCGGTAGACTTAGCGGAAGCCGGGGAGGACTTCTGCTCTTGGGAACCAGCCGCAGCAGGTGTCCTCTTGCCTCTGGCGAGGAAAGAGGAGCCCGACCTCTTCTGGATCTATGCGACCGAAAGGACTGCATCTGATATTGTGGGGGTTTCTTTTGCTGTTGGGAAACAAAAGGTAAAAAGGTCGACTTACCCGCGGTATCTGTAGAGATCAGGTCCGCGAGGCCGTCCCCAAACAATACATCACCTTTGTAAGGTAAAACCTTCATATGCCTTTTTGAGTCTGCATCCCCGTCCATTGGCGGACCCATAAGGCTCTTCTTGTCGAAACAGCCATAGCATTGGCTCTTGAACCCAGTAAACCAATGTCTCTTTGAGCGTCCCTCATATATAAGACTGCGTCCTTAATATGAGCTAATGTTAACAAAATTGTATCCCTATATAGGGTATCAAGGTCAGCTGACAGTGTATCCGTCCAAGCTGCTACTGCACTACATACCCATGCCGACACAATTGCCGGTCTAAGCAAAGTACCAGTATGAGTGTAGATAGACTTTAGTGTAGTCTCTTGCCTGCGGTCCGCAGGATCCTTGAGGGCCGCTGTGTCAGGGGACGGTAGCGCCACCTTCTTGGAAAGACGTGTTAAGGCTTTGTCCACTGTGGGAGAGGATTCCCAACGTACCCTGTCCTGTGTAGGGAAAGGGTACGCCATAAGAACCCTTTTGGGAATCTGCAGTTTCTTATATGGAGTTTCCCAAGCTTTTTCACATAACTCATTAATTTCATGGGAAGGAGGAAAGTTTATAACCTGTTTCTTTCCCTTAAACATGTGTATCCTCGTGTCGGGCACCGAGGGCTCATCAGTGATATGTAACACATCTTTTATTGCAATAATCATGCACTGAATACTTTTTGTCACCCTGGGGTGCAATCTTGCTTCATCATAGTCGACACTGGAATCAGAGTCCGTGTCGGTATCTGTGTCCCTTATTTGTGAGAAGGGACGTTTCTGAGACCCCGACGGGTCCTGTGAGTCGGTATAATCTGTAGATTGATTACCTGCCGACGCACTGGACTCTGCTTTGTCCAGTCTTTCATGCAGTGAAGCTACACTAGCATTTAACATATGCCACATATCCATCCAATCCTGAGTCGGCACCGCTGACTGAGACACACCACTCATCTGTTCCACCTCCTCTTTGGATAAGCCTTCCATTTCAGACATGCCGACACACGTATCGACACCCCACACACACTGAAATATAACTATAAGGGGACAAATCCCTAAAGAAGGCCCTTTAGAGAGACAGAGAGAGAGTATGCCAGCACACACCAGCGCCAACTGACCCAGGAAAAAAAAAACCCAGATAGCGCTTTTATATATATAAATGTATATAGATTTCCCCACTCACTGCGCCTTAATTATGTGCCCCCCTCTCTTTTTTTTCAGCCCTCTGATGCTCAGCAGGGGAGAGTCTGGGGAGCCAGCGTTCTCTGCAGCCTCTGTGGAGAAAATGGCGCTGGTTAGTGCTGAGGGATCAAGCTCCGCCCCCTCGCGCGGCGGGCTTCGGTCCCGCTCGTGAATTTGAAAAAAAAAAAATGGCGGGGATCCGTAGTTTACTGCCTCCGCAGCATAACTACATACTTTTTTGCCTAAAACGAGGTTTATTGCTGCCCAGGGCGCCCCCCCTGTGCCCTGCACCCATCAGTGCCATGTGTGTGTGTGTAAGTGTGGGAGCAATGGCACGCTGCTTCCTGCTACACGCTTACCTCATGAAGATCTGAAGTCTTCTGCCGCCTGATGTCTTCTTATGTCTGACATACTAACGCGGCTTCTTTTTTCCGGCATCTGTGAGGAGGATGGCGGCGCGGCTCCGGGACGAACCCCAGGATGAGACCTGTGTTCCGACTCCCTCTGGAGCTAATGGTGTCCAGTAGCCTAAGAAGCAGAGCCCTTAACTCTTAAGAAGTGGGTCTGCTTCTCTCCCCTCAGTCCCACGATGCAGGGAGTCTGTTGCCAGCAGAGCTCCCTGAAAATAAAAAAACCTAACAAAATTCTTTTTACAGAAAACTCAGGAGAGCTCCCTGTAAGGCACCCTATCTCCTCTGGGCACAAGATCTAACTGAGGTCTGGAGGAGGGACATAGAGGGAGGAGACAGTGCACACCATACTAGAAAGTTCTTTTAGGTGCCCATGTCTCCTGCGGAGCCCGTCTATACCCCATGGTCCTTACGGAGTCCCCAGCATCCTCTAGGACGTAAGATAAATTAACTTTCTTTACAGTATCTGCAAACATCTAACAATTTTGCCATCACCATACTTTTTGAAGGCAATGGAAAATCATTCAGATGTAAAAAATATGTGCACTTTTTCTGCTTATTGTTTTTTACATATCGGCAGGATATGTGTACTAGAAGAAAAGTTGGGGCCACTTGCTTGTGTTTGCCCCCAAGGCTGAAAGTCTTGTGGATACTGGGACAGATGTATTAACCTAGAGATGGCATAAGAAAGTGATAAACCAGTGATAAGTGCAAGGTGATACACGCACCAGCCAATCACCTTCTAACTGTTAATTTACATATTGGAGATGATTGGCTGGTGCGTGTATCACCTTGCATTTATCATTGGTTTATCACTTCCTTATGCCTTCTCCAGGTTAATACATCTGCCCCACTGTTCTTTCAGGGGGACATGCTGACTTGGTGTTGGTTGAAAATATTCCCAATTTACTCTTTATGATTTAGGTTGGGCACGCTATACTCAGCACATTTATGAATTGTGGTGAACACTGTACACCATCTAAATTTTGAGAGCATAAACCTGCTTGCACCAGGTTTCTTAGTACAAATCCAAAATGGTTAAAGGCAAAAAAAAAGTATATTGTTACACTTGCAAAAACAATTTATTTTTATTTTTTTTGATATAGGAATAAATAGTTACTGCTTACATGGATTTTTACAGGAGATAATATTAAACTTAGTGTAGTTTATGCGGTTTACATATACACAGCAGTAACAATCCCAAATTAAGATACTGAAAAAGTCCATGAGAACCTTATTAAAGCCATGGCATTTTAAATAGATATTGCTGAAATTAGAAATGAATACACGTTAATGCTGCTGTATCTAATATTCTAATCTAACGTTATTTTGCAGAGAAACTAAGCTTGGTAAAGAAAAATATGTAGCAAATAATGATAACAAAAGGATCCAGAAATATATATTATACTGTAATTGCATTTTCTTATGATGAACCATAAATGTTTCTGCTGTAGGCATGTGCATAGTTTACGTGTATGGTAAATACTGCTCTTGTGGGTAACCATTTTAATCACTTACTGTATCTTATGTTTATAATATACTGCATTTGTAATTAGAATTGATGTGTCTATTTACAATATAAATAAAAACTAAATGAACAATACTCTTAAAAGTATTGCAGTTTTTACCTTGATTGAGGTTGACAATGAATTAAAATATACTTTACCACACTACGGGGGCTATCCAATTAGCCCTTAAAAGCCGGCAGTCATCTGGAATTTTGTTTACCTGTTCAAAGCAGGGGAAAAAAGATCCCTGATAAAAAGAACCCATTTTTGTGATCGTGGCAGCAAAAACACGTGGGTCCGGGAACTTATCTCAGATCCTATGTGTTTTTACCTGAAAATGGGTAATTTTTCAGTCCAAAAAATTGGGCTACAATTAAATTGGCCAATAATGTGTTTTGGGCAAAAAAATGCAGTAAAAGTCCTGTCTTTTGCTGAAAATTTTTCGGGATTTATTGAATACCCCCTAAGGTTGCTAGTGAAAAAAACATTATTTAATTAGCAATAAAATATGAAAGAAAATTACTTTAGCTACATATTACATCTCAACAGTAAGAACATAACACAGAAGTGTCCATAAAATGTAGGACACAGAAGACAAGGCTAAAATGGCAGTTTGCTGTTGCACTATTCATAAGTATTGCAAAGATAAAGCTGTATATACATTGTATAAATATTCAGAAATATCACAAACCTGTTTTGACAGGTACGGGAGATGGTGTACTAAGCTCAATAAACAAAATAAGTTACTACATACATAGACTACAGTTAAGCTATACGGCTATAGTACAACTACTCTTGGAATAAATATTGATTTTGTATATACTTTTAAAAGCCGCTTTAGTCATATGCAAAGTAGGCAACAACCACAGCAAGAGTTCTCAAAATAAAACGTAGAACATTATAAATTTTCTCAACTACAAAAAAAAATATTCTTACCTTTCATTTAAATAAACATTTGGAAATAATAATAATAGTAATAATGTATAGTGCAGTGGTTTCCAAACTTTTTGAATCATGGCCCCCTAGAATATCAGAATTTTTTTCACGGCACCCCTAGGCCAAAAATTTCTTATTGAGAAATTTAGAAATAAATATTACATTAAGTAGATCGCGTTTATATGTCATCATTAGGGTCAGTTGTGTGGTGAGGGACAAGATTTGCTTCTGTTTGGCCACATATTTTATGACTGGCAGCCACCAGCACTGGTTTTGCCTATTATATTGACCATGAATAATTTGAATTGGTCCTGGGCCACCAACCCCGGGCACCCCTGCAAGTGTCCCGAGGCACCCCAGGGAGCCACGGCATACAGTTTGGGAACCTCTGGTATAGTGTCATGTTTAATAGGATGCTTTCGTTTATTTGCATTAACGTCTTAATTCTTTGTTATTATTTAGTTATTTATTAACAGTTACTTATCTAATGCAGCAAATTCCATTGTGCTTTACAAATGGACACAATGAGAAGACAAAACTGGGTAATAACTAACAGTCATAGCCTTGCTCGGAAGCTTACAATCTGAGCCAAGTTGCTAAATTACTAAGCGACCTCTGCTTTGCACTGAAACTCAGGTAGTTCATATGCTTTTAATTTTTTATTGTCTCTGTGACCGTTTAACCCAGTTATGCACAATCCATGAACATGGGCGACATGCTCTCACCATATTCATTCCCCTGGTGGAAGCCAAGACAATGCCCCACATTGGTGATATATATTTTTTTCTGTTTATCAAAGATTTTTCTGCACCCACTACTAAAGAGAGGGGTGGGGAATACTCATCAGGGTGGGGACTGTGGCAGGCATCTCAATTAGCTGCTACAGCCTACAGCAGAGCTGGCCAAACCAGTCCTCGAGATCTACCAACGGTTCACATTTTCCAGACCACCTAGCTGGTACACAGGTGTAGTCATTACTAATTAAGATGTGCTGCATTCATTCCCAACTGACAATTCTACAGATCTCCTGGAGGCCTGGAAAACACGAACTGTTGGTAGATCTCGAGGACCGGTTTGGACAGCCCTGGTCACCAGCATAGTAGTGGACAATCATTATATCATGAGTTTGCCACTAAGCACTTTCCCACTCACTGCTCTAATTCTACTCTGACAGATAAACAGGGCCACAGCTTCTAGCTCAGGAAAGAATAAGTTTTTACTAAATCTTCACACTTCATGATTATTAAAGTTATACAGTACATTGCATTATGAAACAAGCCTATGATATTCAATTAATTAAGCAATGTTTTTATTTAAAGCAAAATTAATTACATCTAGTAATTTAATTGCCTGCTGAGAACAAATATGTTTTATGTTGCATTTTAGAGAATTTTCTTGAATTTATTTTCATTACCATAGTCAGAGCCATACTGGGACAATAGAGCAAATGTTTGTATGCGAAGTACACAAACTCACATTTACAGTATTTACAGTACATGTCTGAAGCAAAAAAACAAAAAATAAGTCAAGTGCCTTAAAACTGCATCTATTTAATAGCACAACTTCTGACCCTTTAGTAGTGGGAGCCAAGTGGAGAGAGTACACTGGCCATACAGGAGTATATGTTACACTGCAGAGATGAGGAAATGTGAAGTTGTGGCGGAAAGGGGAATCTGTTGCTATATGGGAGGGCCAATACCTCCTTTGTAGCATTGCACAAACTACTGTCTCCATGGCAGAGCCAGCCTTCGGCATAAGCAAATGCCTAGGGGCACCTACAAAAGCATAGAGGGATCTGGGCAGGTTGGATATCTAAGCACTGCTGCACCAGCTCCAGATTTTAGCAGATAGTGTACGGCAGAGGAGAGAAGCAGAGAAAAGTGAACAAAGGTGCTGGTGACACACACAAGGAAGATATTTGCTTTATGGAGACACACAAGGGGAGGGATATTTGTTTGCTGGAGACACACAAGTGGGAGATACTTGATGGCCGGAGACACGCAAGGCGGATATACTTGATGGCTGTAGATACAAGGGGGAGAAACTTGATGGCTGGAGACACAAGGGGAAGCGACTTGTTGGCTGGAGACACAAGGGGAAGATACTTGTTGGCTGGAGACACAAGGAGAAGAGACTTGTTGGCTGGAGATACACAAGGGGGAGAGACTTGATGGCAGGAGGCACAAGGTGGAGAGATACTTGTGTCCGGAGACACAAGGTGGGGGGGGGGGGGGCTTAACTGGCTGGAGACACAAGGTGGGGGGCTTAATTGGCTGGAGACACAACGGGGGATAATTCTAATGGCTGAAGATATACAAAGGAGATAAATCTGATGGTTGGAGACACTGACATCCTCTGCTGTCTCGTTCCCAGTCACTCACTGTCACAAGGTCACACCCATTTGCTAGGGCCATGCTCCCTTCTCAGGTGCATGCATGGGGGGGAGCCAGAATCTTACCATCAAATTGATCAGCCACCCCTGCTCCATGGGGACTGTTTAGCAATATGGCAAGGCCTGAGTGCAATCTGCCAGTGTGGCCCTTGGACTAGTAAACATAGTGCATCCCTATTTTAACTTAATCCTTGGTTATGTTGCTTTTCCTTTTATATCTTCAACAGCACGCCACTACACTTATAATAAGAATTTACTTACCGATAATTCTATTTCTCGGAGTCCGTAGTGGATGCTGGGGTTCCTGAAAGGACCATGGGGAATAGCGGCTCCGCAGGAGACAGGGCACAAAAAGTAAAGCTTTAGGATCAGGTGGTGTGCACTGGCTCCTCCCCCTATGACCCTCCTCCAAGCCTCAGTTAGGATACTGTGCCCGGACGAGCGTACACAATAAGGAAGGATTTTGAATCCCGGGTAAGACTCATACCAGCCACACCAATCACACTGTACAACCTGTGATCTGAACCCAGTTAACAGTATGATAACAGCGGAGCCTCTGAAAAGATGGCTCACAACAATAATAACCCGATTTTTGTAACTATGTACAAGTATTGCAGATAATCCGCACTTGGGATGGGCGCCCAGCATCCACTACGGACTCCGAGAAATAGAATTATCGGTAAGTAAATTCTTATTTTCTCTATCGTCCTAGTGGATGCTGGGGTTCCTGAAAGGACCATGGGGATTATACCAAAGCTCCCAAACGGGCGGGAGAGTGCGGATGACTCTGCAGCACCGAATGAGAGAACTCCAGGTCCTCCTTAGCCAGGGTATCAAATTTGTAGGATTTTACAAACGTGTTTGCCCCTGACTAAGTAGCCGCTCGGCAAAGTTGTAAAGCCGAGACCCCTCGGGCAGCCGCCCAAGATGAGCCCACCTTCCTTGTGGAATGGGCATTTACATATTTTGGCTGTGGCAGGCCTGCCACAGAATGTGCAAGCTGAATTGTATTACACATCCAACTAGCAATAGTCTGCTTAGAAGCAAGAGCACCCAGTTTGTTGGGTGCATACAGGATAACAGCAAGTCAGTATTCCTGACTCCAGCCGTCCTGGAACCTATATTTTCAGGGCCCTGACAACATCTAGCAACTTGGAGTCCTCCAAGTCCCTAGTAGGCGCAAGGCACCACAATAAGCTGGTTCAGGTGAAACACTGACACCACCTTAGGGAGAGAACTGGGGACGAGTCCGCAGCTCTGCCCTGTCCGAATGGACAAAGAGATATGGGCTTTTTTGAGAAAAAAAACACCAATTTGACACTCGCCTGGCCCAGGCCAGGGCCAAGAGCATGGTCACTTTTCATGTGAGATGCTTCAAATCCACAGATTTGACTGGTTTTAAACCAATGTGATTTGAGGAATCCCAGAACTACGTTGAGATCCCACAGTGCCACTGGAGGCACAAAAGGGGGTTGTATATGCAATACTCCCTTGACAAACTTCTGGACTTCAGGAACTGAAGCCAATTCTTTCTGGAAGAAAATCGACAGGGCCGAAATTTGAACCTTAATGGACCCCAATTTGAGGCCCATAGACACTCCTGTTTGCAGGAAATGCAGGAATCGACCGAGTTGAAATATCTTCGTGGGGCCTTCCTGGCCTCACACCACGCAACATATTTTCGCCACATGTGGTGATAATGTTGTGCGGTCACCTCCTTCCTGGCTTTGACCAGGGTAGGAATGACCTCTTCCGGAATGCCTTTTTCCCTTAGGATCCGGCGTTCCACCGCCATGCCGTCAAACGCAGCTGCGGTAAGTCTTGGAACAGACATGGTACTTGCTGAAGCAAGTCCCTTCTTAGCGGCAGAGGCCATAAGTCCTCTGTGAGCATCTCTTGAAGTTCCGGGTACCAAGTCCTTCTTGGCCAATCCGGAGCCATGAGTATAGTTCTTACTCCTCTACGTCTTATAATTCTCAGTACCTTAGGTATGAGAAGCAGAGGAGGGAACACATACACCGACTGGTACACCCACGGTG
Organism: Pseudophryne corroboree; assembly: GCF_028390025.1. Taxonomy (NCBI): domain Eukaryota; kingdom Metazoa; phylum Chordata; class Amphibia; order Anura; family Myobatrachidae; genus Pseudophryne; species Pseudophryne corroboree. The sequence goes on along the minus strand of NC_086449.1, from coordinate 446,467,573 downwards.
TTACCAGAACGTCCACAGCTATTGCCTGAGGGTCTCTTGACCTGGCGCAATACCTGTCCCGTTTTTTGTTCAGACGGGACGCCATCATGTCCACCTTTGGTATTTCCCAACGGTTCACAATTATGTGGAAAAACTTCCCGATGAAGTTTCCACTCTCCCGGGTGGAGGTCGTGCCTGCTGAGGAAGTCTGCTTCCCACTTACCATTCCCGGAATGAAACACTGCTGACAGTGCTATCACATGATTTTCCGCCCAGCGAAAAGTCCTTGCAGTTTTTGCCATTGCCCTCCTGCTTCTTGTGCCGCCCTGTCTGTTTACGTGGGCGACTGCCGTGATGTTTTTCCCACTGGATCAATACCGGCTGACCTTGAAGCAGAGGTCTTGCTAAGCTTAGAGCATTATAAAATTACCCTTAGCTCCAGTATATTTATGTGGAGAAAAGTCTCCAGAATTGATCACACTCCCTGGAAATTTTTTCCTTGTGTGACTGCTTCCCAGCCTCTCGGGCTGGCCTCCGTGGTCACCAGCATCCAATCCTGAATGCCGAATCTGCGGCCCTCTAGAAGATGAGCACTCTGTAACCACCACAGGAGAGACACCCTTGTCCTTGGATATAGGGTTATCCGCTGATGCATCTGAAGATGCGATCCGGACCATTTGTCCAGCAGATCCCACTGAAAAGTTCTTGCGTGAAATCTGCCGAATGGAATTGCTTCGTAGGAAGCCACCATTTTTACCAGGACCCTTGTGCAATGATGCACTGACACTTTTCCTGGTTTTAGGAGGTTCCTGACTAGCTCGGATAACTCCCTGGCTTTCTCTTCCGGGAGAAACACCTTTTTCTGGACTGTGTCCAGAATCATCCCTAGGCACAGCAGACGTGTCGTCGGGATCAGCTGCGATTTTGGAATATTTAGAATCCACCCGTGCTGTTGTAGCAGTATCCGAGATAGTGCTACTCCGACCTCCAACTGTTCCCTGGACTTTGCCCTTATCAGGAGATCGTCCAAGTAAGGGATAATTAAGACGCCTTTTCTTCGAAGAAGAATCATCATTTCGGCCATTACCTTGGTAAAGACCCGGGGTGCCGTGGACAATCCAAACGGCAGCGTCTGAAACTGATAGTGACAGTTCTGTACCACGAACCTGAAGTACCCTTAGTGAGAAAGGCAAATTTGGGACATGGAGGTAAGCATCCCTGATGTCCCGGGACACTATATAGTCCCCTTCTTCCTGGTTCGTTATCACTGCTCTGAGTGACTCCATCTTGATTTGAACCTTTGTAAGTGTTCAAATTTTTTAGATTTAGAATAGGTCTCACCTAGCCTTCTGGCTTCAGTACCACAATATAGTGTGGAATAATACCCCTTTCCTTGTTGTAGGAGGGGTAATTTGATTATCACCTGCTGGGAATACAGCTTGTGAATTGTTTCCCATACTGCCTCCTTGTCGGAGGGAGACCTTGGTAAAGCAGACTTCAGGAGCCTGCGAGGGGGAAACGTCTCGACATTCCAATCTGTACCCCTGGGATACTACTTGTAGGATCCAGGGGTCCTGTACGGTCCCAGCGTCATGCTGAGAGCTTGGCAGAAGCGGTGGAAGGCTTCTGTTCCTGGGAATGGGCTGCCTGCTGCAGTCTTCTTCCCTTTCCTCTATCCCTGGGCAGATATGACTCTTATAGGGACGAAAGGACTGAGGCTGAAAAGACGGTGTCTTTTTCTGCAGAGATGTGACTTAGAGTAAAAACGGTGGATTTTCCAGCAGTTGCCGTGGCCACCAGGTCCGATGGACCGACCCCAAATAACTCCTCTTCCTTTATACGGCAATACACCTTTGTGCCGTTTGGAATCTGCATCACCTGACCACTGTCGTGTCCATAAACATCTTCTGGCAGATATGGACATCGCACTTACTCTTGATGCCAGAGTGCAAATATCCCTCTGTGCATCTCGTATATATAGAAATGCATCCTTTAAATGCTCTATAGTCAATAAAATACTGTCCCTGTCAAGGGTATCAATATTTTTAGTCAGGGAATCCGACCAAGCCACCCCAGCTCTGCACATCCAGGCTGAGGCGATCGCTGGTCGCAGTATAACACCAGTATGTGTGTATATACTTTTATGATATTTTCCAGCCTCCTGTCAGCTGGCTCCTTGAGGACGGCCCTATCTATAGACGGTACCGCCACTTGTTTTGATAAGCGTGTGAGCGCCTTATCCACCCTAAGGGGTGTTTCCCACCGCGCCCTAACTTCTGGCGGGAAAGGGTATACCGCCAATAATTTTCTATCGGGGGGAACCCACGCATCATCACACACTTCATTTAATTTATCTGATTCAGGAAAAACTACAGGTAGTTTTTTCACATCCCACATAATACCCTCTTTTGTGGTACTTGTAGTATCAGAAATATGTAACACCTCCTTCATTGCCCTTAACAAGTAACGTGTGGCCCTAAAGGGAAATACGTTTGTTTCTTCACCGTCGACACTGAAATCAGTGTCCGTGTCTGTGTCTGTCGACCGACTGAGGTAAAAGGACGTTTTAACGCCCCTGACGGTGTTTGAGACGCCTGGACAGGTACTAATTTGTTTGCCAGCCGTCTCATGTCGCCAACCGACCTTGCAGCGTGTTGACATTATCACGTAATTCCATAAATAAGCCATCCATTCCGGTGTCGACTCCCTAGAGAGTGACATCACCATTACAGGCAATTTGCTCCGCCTCCTCACCAACATCGTCCTCATACATGTCGACACACACGTACCGACATATAGCACACACACACAGGGAATGCTCTGATAGAGGACAGGACCCCACTAGCCCCTTGGGGAGACAGAGGGAGAGTTTGCCAGCACACACCAAAGCGCTATATTTTACAGGGATAGCCTTATAATAAGTGCTCCCTTATAGCTGCTTTTATAAAATCACAATTTCGCCAAATTTTGCCCCCCCTCTCTTGATTTAACCCTGTTTCTGTAGTGCAGTGCAGGGGAGAGCCTGGGAGCCTTCCTGACCAGCGGAACTGTGTGAGGAAATGGCGCTGTGTGCTGAGGAGATAGGCCCCGCCCCCTTTTCGGCGGGCTCGTCTCCCGCTTAAAAATGGATTCTGGCAGGGGTTAAATATCTCCATATAGCCCCGGAGGCTATATGTGAGGTATTTTTTGCCAAAAAAAGGATTTTCATTGCTGCCCAGGGCGCCCCCCCCCAGCGCCCTGCACCCTCAGTGACTGCCGTGTGAAGTGTGCTGAGAGCAATGGCGCACAGCTGCAGTGCTGTGCGCTACCTTAAGAAGACTGAGGAGTCTTCTGCCGCCGATTCTGGACCTTCTTCTCTTTTCAGCATCTGCAAGGGGGCCGGCGGCGAGGCTCCGGTGACCATCCAGGCTGTACCTGTGATCGTCCCTCTGGAGCTAATGTCCAGTAGCCAAAGAAGCCAATCCATCCTGCACGCAGGTGAGTTCACTTCTTCTCCCCTAAGTCCCTCGATGCAGTGATCCTGTTGCCAGCAGGACTCACTGTAAAATAAAAAACCTAAGCTAAACTTTTCTAAGCAGCTCTTTAGGAGAGCCACCTAGATTGCACCCTTCTCGGCCGGGCACAAAAACCTAACTGAGGCTTGGAGGAGGGTCATAGGGGGAGGAGCCAGTGCACACCACCTGATCCTAAAGCTTTACTTTTTGTGCCCTGTCTCCTGCGGAGCCGCTATTCCCCATGGTCCTTTCAGGAACCCCAGCATCCACTAGGACGATAGAGAAATTTATTTGCTTGTACTGTATCCTTGTGTAAATGTTGTAAGCATGTGTACGTGCAGTGGTCTTATAGAAATGTTTCATATATATTTAATGAAATTAATCTTATTCCTTTGTTCCATGTGATTACCACAGATCATTCACTCCCTCATTCTTAAAGTTTCTACCATGTAATGATAAACAATGATGTTGATGGATATGACAGAAAAAAAAACTTCCCACCCTTGGGTTGTTTGCTACATACATAACTACATGTTAAGTATTCTTAACATAAATAAAATGCCAACAGGTATGAGGCATAAGCTAGCTAATCAGGAATTGACCAATCTGAATACACTGTAGCAAACCTTCAACAAATTTTTAAATTAGGACAATGTGATGGTTGCCAGACTTGACTTTTGTACATTTCATCTCACTGCCTAGTACAGTACTGTGAATATGCATGTGATGTACAGTACTGTGAATATGCATGTGATGTATAGTACAGTACTGTGAATATGCACGTGATGTATAATGTACAATTGTCATATAGAAGATGTTCATTCAACTCATACCCCAGAGGACCAAAATTAGGGATTTCAGTGCACAACAAGCACTTTATGTAGTGCTCTATTCACCAACTAATTGATAAGTGCCTCATAAATATCTGATATTATTTTGACAGAATATAACTATGGACAACGTAAACATATTTATAAACAACAAAACAAACAATGAGCATATATCAGAGTGTCTATTGTCTTTTTTGCTCATTATTTTGATTAATTATTAAAACATTAGACGTGTGCAGAGCACATTTGGCAGGAAAGAATGGAAAGACTGTTAAAAAAATAATGAATTACATTTTCTACTTTAAAATGAAACATTCTATTTTACCTTTACACTATTATATAAAGTAATTAATATTTTGTGCTACATTAATCTTATCAGGGATCTTATCGGGGACTTGGTTTTGCCTGCCTGAGTGCCTGCATCAGGGCTAAGTCGATAGCCTCAGGTGCGGTAATTAGTGGCTGTAAATTATCATGGCTAATAAGATACCGGTTTATGACACTTACTTTAAGCCAGACAATAAAAAAAAAAAATCTAACGAACAAGGCCAATTTTTTGTTGTTAAAATAGAGTATTATGCCATTTTTTTTACATTTTAATGACAATGAAGCCATAAAAACAAACAAACATCAATTTGCATTTTTTCAGGTTCATATTAGTATTTTATTAGACACAATTTGCAATTAAAGTGAGGAAGGAATAAATATAATTTAGAACACGCATACTGTCTATAAAACTTATTTGAGCTCACCCTGAACTCTGTTTTACTGTGATATATTGTGTGAACTACACAATTCTTACTTAAATAGCAATTGGCAACAAGGGTGACAACATAGAGCAGATATTTCATATCTGTATTAATACAGAGGTTAATGCAGTAGAGCAATTATGAAAATTATTAATAGTGACCATAATTGTGCCCAACAAGCCTTTTCCTATGCACACATAAAAAATATATATAGATATATTCCAAAGGCTAAAAATATATGTGTACCTAAACATTGAGTACAGGAATATTACCAAATAAATGAGTATTGAGGATTTGTCCTTTAATAAAAATATGTAAAGGACAATCCCTTTGCCATTTATATATTTCAGAGCTACCTCCCTACAATTGTCAGCCATATATTGCATAGCGACACCTTAATTTATAATTTGCAGAGATTCCCAGTCCAGAAGTCACTATTTTTTCATCAGGTTGACTAGTTGTGCAGAGTATACTGGTCACCAAATGATAGCACTCTGTCAAGTGTAATGATATAGCTCTGCATTATAATATTTATAACAATATGCTGCAAATCTGTATGGTTTACTGGTCACCAGATGATGAAGCTCTGAATAATGTACTGGGCCTTTACCCAGTATAGTGATTAACAGATGATGGTTTTGCATTATAAACTGTTCTGACAGTGGTGTTATAATAACAGATAAGCACATACTATTGAGTTTTTGTTTTAGTTACCATTGTTTTGGTTTTTGGCAAAACCACCCTCAATTGTTTTGGTATTGCATTTCTTAATTAATAGATAAAAACAGCTAAAATCATGTAATTTGTCCCTGTTTTGTTCCTATGGTACTATTTAAATCAATAATATTTATCTTCACTCAATTTTTTTATCACCTCACAGTTCACAATATTGTATTCACTAATATAAGCTAAAGGTTGCAGGGAGCTGGCTGGCTAAAACAGCTTATAAGAATATAGCACATAGACAATTAAGTCTAGTAAAAAATTAGATGACCATCCCACTTACTCCAAAAAGCAAATCAAAGGCCTAAGGCCAGCACAAGTGATTGGAGGTGAAGAATTTAGTGGAAGATAAAGCACTGATTACTGTAAGGAAGAGTAAACATAGAACAAACGTAAAAACCAAGATATCAAATGGGAGTTTTCAAATTCAAATGGAATTCAAACAGTAACTGCCAGGTTCAGGTCAGTGGAGGTGATTGTTATCTTTTCAACAAGGCTGTTACTGCATCACCAAACTTCTACGATGGGTCTTAACACCCATATAGCAAGGTGTACATAAACTCATAATGAAAAGGGAGGAAAAAGGGAATTGTCCTTGGGACTTCCCAGACAGCTTTATTCTGTATATTAACAAAAATCATGCATAGTTTTACAAAACAAGCACTTCAGTGACTGCCACTTTTGTGGCTGAAGTGCTTGGTTTGTTCGGTACCCCAGATAAGAAAAAAAAATGGTGGTTTAATTAACCAAGCTACCAAAGGGATTAAAGCTAACAGTGTTAATCTTCCACATCATCACCCCCATCACTGTTGTTGTTAATATCATCATCATCATACAATATTAGCTCATCCCCAATGCAATCTACCATTACAATGTCAGTTTTATCATCGGAAATGACAAATCCTTAGTGGAGTAAGCCATTTTGCTATCACAACTCTGAGTGTTTCTAACAGATTGACCCTGGTATGCCTCTTAGAGAAGCCAGTGTACAAAGAGGAACCTGGCTGTGAATGAGATGGCATTGTGCAGCTAAAGGTAACATACCCACCCAATGGTTTTCTAGTCAAAGAATAGCTTTTTGTTTAATGTCCCGATACAGGTGAGGAATTGTTACTCTGGAAAGTATATCATTGAGATGAAATTTGGCAGTTTGGACCCATGACCTCAACTAATTGGCTAAATTCAAATGCACTGATGCTGGATATTGTACATATACAGTATCTAATACTAACACAGCCATCATGGCTTTAGCTTTCTGCTGTACAACAGTAGGCAGCTGTTATACTTGATTCCTCTTGCAAATTATTGTTTTCACAGACAATTATTGTTTGAAACTATTAGTCTTCTTGGTCCACTTCTGTGATGAAGTATTCCATTAAGCAGCAGCACCAGCATTCAAAGATTATTTTGGGAATCATAGATTGCATTAGGGGATTAGGTTGCTTTTGCAAACTGGATGTAGGAGTACTTCCCAGAGCCATTGAGGAGGCTGATGATGAAGGTTTTATTGGTGAAGATTGCATATGTTGGCCATGTAGCTATCTCTACACCTAGTAGCTGATGCTGGATTTCTTGTTATTATATATATTTTCCAGGTATTAACCACTTAAATGAACTCGCTGCAAAAGATGTAACAAGGATGAGGTGCCTAGATGGTAACATTCCTACCTCTACTTTATTTGGCACTGCAAATGCTACAGATGCCAGGATTTGGGTAAAAGTATTTCCTCATGAAGGCAGGCCCGGCGACAGGGGGGGTCAAAGGGGACAACCCTCCCGGGCCCCGAGCTTCAGGGGGCCCCATCACTTGCTTGGTCTGGTTGGTCTTCGCTTTGTTGCCTTCATTATGCTTGCGGCATGCCTCTCTGCCGCCCCGTCCCTGTCTGGCGATCTGCTGCCGCTGAAGAGCCGGGCAGCAGAGCAGCAAACACAGGCTACACTGACTGTGTGAGTCAGGGCTCCTTATAGCAGCTGCCCGCAGCACTACCTCTGTCCAACCCTGCTCCCTACGTGCCTGGATGGCACCCTCACAGCCTGTCATACTGTATACTATGTCAAGGTACTGCCATATTATTCTATATAAATGTGTGTATGGTGAGTTCTATATGTGTGTGTGTGTGTATATATATATATATATATATATATGCAAAAAATGTCCCTGGCACTCCGGACTTCTGTTCACCTTGCTCCGGTGCCCTCCCCTCAGATCTGCATCTGTGTATATGGTCCTTGTATGCCGCCCATACAAGGACCATATATATATATATATATATATATATATATATATGTGTGTGTATATATATATATGTATAAATTATAATATATATACTGTATATTTTATATATATATATATATATATATATATACAGTATATGTGTGTGTGTGTATATATATATATATATAATTTTTTACAGCGACTTTGTACTTTATAAGGGGGGGGGGGAGTCAAGGCAGGGTGGGGGGCCCCGGAGAAATTGGTGTACCGGGCCCCAAGATTTCTCTTGCCGGCCCTGCATGAAGGAGGTGGCTTGTTTGGCCTTTTGCTCAGGCATTACAATGTGCTTTTTATCACTGACATGAAGTTCTGCCACTGGATGCTGACTTACTTCGAAAAACGTCAACCTCCTGAATTTAATCAAAATGTTCTTGTCCAGCATTATTATCATCACCCTCCTCAGTAGTGTCATATACACAATTTGAATTTCATGTTTATATACACTTACCTATGCAGCTGCAATTTTTTGAGGCTATGGAAGCTAAAGCTGCCACCCAGAAAAGAAGATAGATGCCCCCTTGAGCCACTAAAAACTCACTCGCAACTGCGTACACATATGCAAACTATACGTAATAAGAAGGAACATTGGGGGGTCATTCCGAGTTGATCACACGTACCAACTTTTTGCTGCTTGTGCGATCAACTAGATGCCGCCTATGGGGGAGTGTATTTTAGCATAGCAGGGCTGCGATCGCTTGTGCAGACCTGCTATGCTTAACATTTTTAGTGCAGAACAAGACTAGCCCTGCAGTTACTTTCCCTGTGCGATGGATCCAGTGATGAAGGTCCCAGAATTCACGTCAGACAACCGTCCTCCAAACGCCTGGACACGCCTGTCTTCGGATCACCACGCCCGGAAAATGGTGAGTATCCACTCCGGAACGCCTTCCCGCTGTCAATATTCTTGCGATCACGCTAGCCACGCATGCGCATTTCTGACCTGTTCGCACCGCAGCGATGAATCGCAGCATGCAAACAGGTCAGAATGACCCCCATTGACTGTTAGGGGAGCCCTTTGGCTATGTAGACTGGGCACGCCAGCAGCAACACAGGTGCTATGCTTTTGTATGTACATGAATACAGCTGACTGCATATAAAGTACATGCTCCGAAAATGGCGCTGAAACACCTGCATTTTTGCTGCCAATCTTTGTCAGCTCAGTCAAGTGGTCCTTTCCTGTCAATCACTCTGCAATAAAAATCTCAGTGCAAACCTGATCGCAACAGCATCTTGGCATGAGAGCATTGCTATAACAGCAAATGTATAGTCTGCCAAACTCTGTCAAATGAATAAACATCGGCATTATGTACAAACATGAATTAGGCCCTAAATGATCAATATAACTACCTTTACTACTACTCATTTTCATATTTGCAGAGGGCTCAGACATGCTTGGATCCTTAAAATTTGGCCACACACTCATCGGTATATGTACAGTCCATCTCTGAGTGATATAGATAGTCACAGTACAGCTAAGTTACTATAGTAGCCAGAGGTGTGGCTAGGTGCCATGGTGCCCATAGCAAGGGTATGTTTTGGCGCCCCCTCCCCTGTACTGAATTGATGGCCTGCCAACATGTGGTGGCATGTTACATTTGAAAAGAAAAAATATATAAAACAAAAATCCTAAATTAATGAAAGGACCAGTTCTAGACCTTGTGGAACTTAGAGCAAAAATGTCCTTTGGGTGCTCCCCATGCTTAAATCAGTGACCGTGCATGTGTGGCTTAATGGGGAAGGGGCGAGGCCACAGAATAGTACCAGTTCACATTACACAGCACAGTAGTGTCTGTTATTCACACTACACCACACAGTAGTACCCCTTATTTACATTACGCCACACAGTAGAAAAGCTTATACATGTGCTTATACATGGGGCAGAGAGAGGTGCCGCAGCAGTCGGGGCAGAGAGAGGTGCCGCAGCAGCCTGAGCAGAGACATGTGCTGCAACTACCGGGAAAGAGAGAGATGGTGCAGAAGCTGGGGCAGAAATAGATTATTCAGCAACAGGGGCAGAGAGTGGTGCTGCAGCAGCTGGGCTAGACACAGAGAGATGCTGCAGCAACAGGGGCAGAGAGTGGTACTTCAGGATATAAGTAACCCTGCTGCACAGCTACAAGTAGACAGTGAGATATATAAAGAGGACGGGCAGAGCTCCGGCATGTGGCAGCTGTCAGTGTCTCCTGCTGTGTCGCCTCTGGCCTGCCCCATTCTCTAGCTCCTGTATTCTCTGAGTCCAAGTCAGTGTGCACCTCCTCTGCTTCTGCTCTGTGGCTGCCTATACATTGGCCCAAAGTGCAGCGTGACGAGGGAGGGTGGCAACACACCTTTTAACTTTTTTGGCACCCCTAATAGCAGCAATTTATACAAGATTGTATATTTAAAAATTTTTTTTCTTTTTTTACTTTTCAGAGATTCTCAAATCTCTTTTAAATGTAGACCAGCAAAAACATTGGGGATGATTCTGAAAAGAATGCAAGTGACAAAAACAACCCTGACTTATGGGAGTGCCATGAGAATGCCATAGGAGTACAGTGATTGTATTTCAAAAGTTCTTGTAATTCTAAGTTGTGCATACAGGAAAGGGACCACTGAATGGGACAAGTCGCTTGCACCAAGCATAGGGCTGGCAGAATTGCAGATAATATTATTGAAACCAAAGGCAGCATGGGTTTCCACTTGCAGATAGGGCATGAACAGATTCTCACAGTATCAGTAAGTAGTAAATCAGGCTTCCGCGGCTGCCCGCAAGTACAGCCTCTGTGCATGTAACTCACAATCAGCCCCACTGTACTCACATATTGATCTGTGCGTAACTGGAGGACAGCATTAAAGGACACACAATATTAAAAATGTGCATACAAGAAATTTACTTTAGGGTAAATTGGGCATGAAACTCTACGTACAGTATGTGCCCAAGACCACCTCCTATCCGGATTGTGTGAAGAAAACAAGAACATATACAGTCCATGTTTGAAGCTGACAATGGCACTAATTATGCCCTATGCAATGCAACTGGCTCGAGGGGTAATTATTTACCATCACAATTTAGACAATTTGGGCATGTACCAGTCACAATTACCACTACCTATACATATTTCCATCTGCTAAGATAGATATATAGCATTTATTAGAAAAGAGAAAAAAAAACAGCTCTATTGGTTCATACAGTTCAAAGATAATTATAATAGTAATATTATGAACAGATGTGTCCACATTAACAAATGTATTATAATTCTTTTTGTGGGCTTTATTTTCAGCAAAAGAATAGCAAGTTAAAAAGAAACCAAGATGTGCTTTCATTGATTATTTTAATTAGTTTATGTTTTGTGATATAATAATAAACTTGCATTTTCTTGTGCGTTCACTGACGCAAGTGTTTGAATAATAATATTATAATTATTTTTGACCATATGAACTTATTGAGTCATTTGGATTTTTCTTCATGTATTATTTCAATCTAACAATGAAAGCAGTCTTCTTTATAAGCTGCTGAGGTTCATATATATATATATATATATATATATTTTTTTTTATTTTTTTTAAATATTAATAATTTGTACCTGTTTAGCGCTACTAGTATTTTTTTTAAGTGTTACTTGTCTAATAGATGTCTTGGATTTTCTTAGATTAAACAATATCCCGTAAAGCCGGTAACAAAAGAATGTAGACTAAGTCACTTTACAAGTACAACTGACTTATGCATTTATATCAAACTGCTTTATTTACAACATATATGTAAACCATTTCTATGGAACACAATTCTTTCTAAAGTAATCTCACAGAGCTATTATCCTCAAATATAAATAGCCGTTTGGAACATTGTTCACTACAAATCACCTAACTTGGAAAAGTCTGTGATGCCAAAGGTGACATTGTTTAAGTAGACTATTTGTCACATTTTACAGTTTGTACTTACCTCACTTTGTTGAATGGATTTATTACAGTCACCATATACACATAACTGCCTCATTTAAATCCATATGCTACAGCAAGTAAAAGTAAAATATAACCACTTACATGAAAATCTTTTTCTTCCAAAATCTCTTTCCTCCATCTCACTAGAAAGGCAGCACAGACATATAAGTGGAAGTGGGAAAATCCTTCAGGTTCAGACTAAACAGAGATATAAGAGAAATGCAGACAACAGTTAGAGATACAGTACTAGACATTTTTTTTTAACCATTGCTGAGGAAAAAAAAGGAGGAAACATAAAGGTTCTATACCACAGACAGTTTTTTGTTTAACGCAAGCTTTGTATCTATTTAACCTGAATCTTAAGTACACCATAACATCAGGAACCCATTTCCCTGATACAATGGCACCACCAATGGATCAGTCGACTGGCAGCAACTGATGATTGGTGATTCCTAAGGAAATTGGGGGAGTTTGTCATGTTAAAAACCTCAGATTTGTCGATCCCAATCATTTTTAATTGGGATCAGGAAATCGAGACTTTTATACATGTTTAATATTTCTGATTATCTGACCAGGACATTAAGGAATCAGTAAATTCACTGCTGATGTATGGGGGACTTAAAGTTCTTTACTTCAGGAGACTCTCATACAACTCTGAGTCATCTGCAAAAAATTGAACTGTGGGAAAATTTTTACATGTTTCACACAGGAAAAACAAAACAGTCTCTCTCCTGGAAACATTAAGTTTCTGCTTGTTGCCAGGCGATTTTTAAATCCATCTCTCATTATGAGAGTCAAGCATGAGGCCCTTCATTGGTAATGTGCTGTGAATGTTCTAACGCCTCTATGTTTTTGCATAAAATAGTATGTCATATGTTCACATGAAACTTAGCAAACTGAAATTTACTAAAATATGATTCCTGTTCATTTTTCTTTTTTAGATTCAAATTCAGTGTGTGCCAGAAGGACATAATAACTTATTTATTTTAAATTCTGGTATGCTTTACAATTGGAAACAACAGTGATAAAACAAAACTGGGTAATAACAGTCATAGAAGCCAGAAGGCCCTGCTCACAAGATTACATCTATTGTGGATACTCAGGATTGTTAGTAACCCAAAAACAAAAGTAGCTGGTCAAAACCATGTGCACTGCAGGGGGTGGCAGATGTAACATGTGCAGAAAGAGTTAGAGTTGGGTGGGGTGTGTTCAAACTGAAATCTAAGTTGCAGTGTATAAATAAAGCAGCCAGTATTTTCCATGCACATAAACAATATAACCCACCCAAATCTAACTCTCTCTGCACATATTACATCTGCCCACCTGCAGTGGTTTTGCCCAGTTGTGTGTTTTTTTGGTTTACTAACAAACTTGTATAGGAAAAGAGGCATTGATACACAAGTATACAGTAGGTGATATCTATTGCATAATGGTCCACCAGATTGCAAAGGTCCTTGGTGGGCTGTATAATATGATCACACAGCAATGATGTCCTGTGATCAGGAGGATAGGAAAGTGAAGAAAGAGAAAATATTTAAGTATATTATGTGTGGACTGTACAGTGGGGATGTAATTGAATAGGAAAGCTTATGAAGGTTACGTGCATGGTTCCAGAATTTGATAAGCTTGCTTGAAGAGGTGAGTTTTCAGGAAATGCTTGAAGGTTTGGAGACTAGAGGAAAGTCTTATTGTGCATGGCAGGGCATTACACAGAGTAGGTGCAACCCGAAGAAAGTCTGGCAATCATAAATGGGAGCAAATAATGAGTGTGGATGACAGTGTATTCAATATTTCATATTGAATATAGTAGAATACAGGTAACCAATGGAGGGACTGACAGAGTGGATCTGTAGGCGATGAATATCTAGCGAGGAATAATAGCCTCATAGCAGCATTTAGAATGGATTGTAGTGGTGAGAGTCTCTTTTTGTTAAGACCAGTAAGAAGACTATTGCAATAATCAATGCAGGAGATAACTTATGTTAAACCTCACAATGGGATTCACACCACTCTGCTAAAGCTATTTTCCAACATTTGCACAAATTATATTCCAACATCCATATCAACATTTTTTTTGTATGCTGTACCCACAGAAAATAAACACCATTAGTTTATTTGCTCATTCAAACACACCAAATAAAATGTAACTTAAATGGCTGAAAAAGTTTTTGCCATTAAAATTTTAGGAAAGTATACCAAAAGCAAACATTATGTCATTTTAGAAATACCACAAATAAATACTTTGTGGCTCTTGCTTTGGCATTAATTCCATTTGCACATTTCTATATATAGGGGGTCATTCCGAGTTGATCGCACCAAGCAACTTTTTGCTGCTGATATGATCAACTAATCTCCGCCTATGGTGGAGTGTATTTTAGCTTAGCAGGGCTGCGTTCGCTTGTGCAGCCCTGCTTAGCTAAAAAAGTTTTGTGCAAGTAAAGAGTAACTGGAGCTACTTACCCTGCGCGACGGATCCAGCGACGAAGGTTCCGGCTTTGACGTCAGACATCCGCCCTCCATTTGCCTGGACACGCCTGCATTCGGCCAACCACTCCCCAAAAATGGCATCCAACGGTAAGTATCCACCCCGGAACGCCTCTCTGCTGTCAATCTTCTTGTGTTTGCCGCTGTGACCACTTTCTTCATAGTCAATGTTGTTGCCTGGCAACGGCCGTCGACGGATAACGACGCGTGTGCGCATAACGGCCCCCGTGCATGTGCAGTAGTGACCCGATCGCAGCTGTGCGAATGAAAGCACGCTGCGATCGGGTCGGAATGACCCCCATAGGCTTTCACACAAAAAAATACAAAACATGCAATTGAAAATAATATCTTTATTTATTTTCAAATTTTCACTATCTCAACAAACCATGTGTAGAAATAATGCAGCTTAACAAGGCCTACCATTTGTTAAACTAGAAAAAATGACTACATTACATTAAGGTACCCTTTATTATTTGACAATATGAAGGAGATCTTGGCTTTAGATCTAGTCTTATATGTGTGTAAATTTTGTTTTTCGGTGTGCTGTTGTCTAGGAATAAACAGACAATAGCTGCAAAGGGGTTCACAACATATCAATGAGGGATCTAATGTAAGTGCATCTTAATTATTGGAAGCCAGGTAAGGGTATGCCTTAGTCCTAGACTTTATGAGTTTTTGGCAGTGAAGGAGGTTACTGTCTGGTGATTACACTGATCACCAGACATCAACTTTTATGGGGCAAACAGTTTGAAAGAGGGTTTAGTTATTGTATTTATTTATTTTACAAAAGTGGTGTCACTTCCCAGTCCTCCAGACAGATGGGGAGGAAGTCATTTTTTCTTTAACTGCCCACATGTCACTGTGTTAAGGTACATTCATTCTCCACGATGCAAGGAGTTAAGGAAAAACAACAAATTTCTAGATATATTTAATGAATGATGAAAAGTTTCCATATTTTTCTAAGGATTACTGTAGACCCTGCCGGAGAAGAGTTTTACAGACAGCTATTTCACCATGCAAACATTAAGGAAGTCTATTTAACAAACACAGTACCACCACAGTGGTCCTATCCATATTTCCATCTCAGGTGGCAATAGAGGGGAATATTAATGCGTTAAGGAAAAAAAAAGTTTAATGCTTTAAATTCAACATTACAGCAATTTACCTCAATAATGAGGTGCAGGACAACACCCTCAAGTGTCTCAAGTGCTTCTCCGTACCTTGGTAAAGCTGCCTCAAGTGTCCCCAGCTTTAACAAGGAACTGAGAAGCAAAGTATGCACCAGCCAATGGGTGGAGTTGCAATGAGCAGGGATAGTCCTTGCAAAGTATGAGATACATACTTTTGCAAAACATAGGGAGGCTAATTTTGCAGATCAGTGTAAAAACCAAATTTCACTTTGTTGAGCAAGATTATTAAAATGCTGGAAAGAGAAGGACAGGTGTAGGCCTGATCTGATGCATTGGTGGCTGCTTTTCTGTATGGCCACAGCAGCCTGCATGTGACTGTATGTGGAAGCCTATCCCACCCACTCTTCTTACTACAACAGCCATTGTCATTAGTATTCATACTTACACCAGAACCATGCCGAGTGCAAAAGTTCCAATTAAAACAGGCATCCCATATACATCTGCATGCTAGGGCTGAGTAAGGAAGTCAGCCTACACACCCATGGCACTCCCACAAGACAGAAGAGTTCCAAGTGATCACATGGTCACTGCAGAGTTACATCCTAGAAACACCCATATGATGGAAACTGTGCTCTGTCAACAGATGGATTAGTATGTATGCACTAGCAAACTCCATCTGTGTGTGGATACCTAAATTGTTCATGCACAGAAACTGACATATCTCTTTGGCACATGTTCAGTTATGCTGAAATCCAAGAGATCCGTGCGCAATGTGACTTGTGTACGATTCAGAAACAGCCGGTGTGTTTAGTTTTACAATCATTTCCATTCAGTAGTAGGACTTTTGAGCTTGTGGAGATCAAGCATTACAATATATGACTTTTAATGAGACAACTCTTATGAAAATGTAAATTCAAGATTTAAAACACATACAGTAAATGGGCAAAACTAAGTACTATGTAAACAAATTAAAAAAGGCTTTATGAACTGTAGCAGGAAATTCTAAAGTGGTACAGTGTGCCTTTTTGTTACCTATCTGCTCAGCTGAGCACACTTCTAGACTGAAGATGCTTAAAGAGAGCAGAGAGTAAGTGTACTGTACCCCTCAATATGCGCAGTGCAGACTATATAAGTGCTCTGATACAAAACAAAAGCTTTTCTCAGCCAAACTCTGATCAGAAAAGAGTACATTATGCCGAGTCCTCAATATAAAAAATAATAATATAAAAAAAACAAAACATTTTTATCACATTACAGTTGTTCAAATGAAATTAAGCCGAACTTCACAGCATTTCTCTCACCATTTAAAGCATGTCTGGTTTCTAACCTGAAAATGGATTCTATTTATTAAGAAAAATGACTTTTGTATTAAGTTACCTCCTGTGTTGGGAAAGTAACGCTGCAGACAGATTGCGGTCAGGTACAATTTAACAAGCTTCAAAAAGCATCATGGGTAACATTCAAAGTAATATGAACACATTGGACCAAATTTTCATTATCTAACTGAAAAGCAACATATATTCAGTTGTGTTTTCCTCAGTACTTCAAATAAAAAAACCAAAAACTGTTTTGCCTTTTCGCTATGCAAACTTATACTGTATTTACGGAAGTACCTTTAATATTCACAGGTATTTATTTCTTCTAGTTTCTGTAAATGACAGTTTAAAACATTTTCAGAGATTGTGTTTGTGTACTTTAGTTTAACACTGAATGCTATTTTTCCACTTATCTTATGGTCCCTACTCACTTGCTGCATATCAAATTAAATATTCCCTTTTTTGAAGCTAGAGTCTGCTTCTCTTGTCTAATGAATGTAAGTAGATCTCTTACGGATTCAAGAAACACATGCTGCCAGAAATGTATCACAAATCATGACAACAACTGGAAAATGACTGCCTACAAATATGGGAAAACGTTCTTAAAAACAAGGTAATCATAAACTACATTACATATATCTGAGTCTTTGCAACAGGAAGTCACTTCAATACACAGACATAATGAATAAAAAATTGGTTTGGAACATATAAGCAGATTAAACTACAACATCAATAACTCAGAACAGTTTGCTTTGTATTTTAAAAATTACAGATATCTACAAATCATCCCAACCAGCCAGGAAGTTCACGGTTATGTCACATTCACTGCTGCTCTGAATATCAGAGCGACTGTGAATCTTTAAGGGAAGGTGGGGGGGGGGGGGGGTGCAGGCGATACTTTACCCCAGTACCCCCTCTATCAGGGAGACCCCCACCTAAGCACATTGACATAACTAGCTCTCCCTCTTGTACAGCAGCAGAACCAGGAAGCCAGCATCTGAGCAGGACAGTATGCAGTGCAGTCAGAGGCACAAGAGATTCAGGCTTGTGTGAGCTGCCAACGGAGCTGCCTAACCAGAGGAGAGAAAGAATGGGGGTGAGAGCTGTAAGACCCAGGGATCTCAGTTTCTCCTCCTCCCTGCCTGGGTATCTGAGTCCTGTGTAGCCTGTCATCCAATAAGAGCATTCGGGTCTAGAGAGACACACGCAGTTCTCCTGAGTCCTGTCCCAGTGTGTAAAATAGTACAGAGGCTGCTGCTATTCTTGCCTGTGACAAGATAAAGGATAGATTGTATTTTTCTCCGTGTGTTTTAAGGTTAAGTAGTCTTTGTTCCACTACAAGAAAGGTTTCTAAAAAAAGTTATCTCTTAATTGGGTGGAGCTATAAACAGTACCCAGACATTATAAAATTATTAATTTAAATCTAATATACACAATCAATACCTCCAAACATGACTCATTCCAGAAGGGACAACATGCTCTGTACTTGGACTTCCTTCCTAATTTATGATTGCAATTACCTGTGTTGAATACCTTTCTTATGTTGGGCATACACGGGCAGATAAAATGCCTATCAGACTCACAGGCATTTTAGCTAAAGCTGCCAATATCCGGGACATACACTGTGAGATCTCTCACAGTGTATGTCACATGATGTCGGTGATTCGCACTCAAGGGGGAGACATTTCCCCACTCCTTCACATGTGAAGGAACATGGGAATGTTCATCGGTCAGCTGTGGTAGAACATACACTGCTCGATGCGGCATCGGAGGGACATGCTAGTCTATCCGACATGTCTGACCGATCAATATTTTAAGATTGGTTAGACACATACACACTGCAATTATCTTTCCGATCTGCTGATATTGGGCTCAGCATAATCAATTAAATAGTCCAACATAGGTGATGTCACTTATATATTACGAGTGAAGTCCAAACAGAGAACATTTTGTTACTCCTGGATTGAGTCATGTTGGGAGTTATGACTAATCTGATATACACCCTCCTTTCCACAGGCCCCAAGTCTTAATCTGGCCCTGCTGTGAAGCAGTGCTGCAAAGCAATGATAAATACAAGATTGGATGTGTTAAGTAGGTATCCGATTGATAGAGCAATAGTAAAAAGATAAACAGTCAAAGGGTCAACCCCTACTGGTCAACAAGCAAAGGCTGACAGGTAGATAGTGCTTAAGGTTGACAGGTTCAAAACATCTACATGACAATGATCAACACAGTATCTTTTTTTCAACTTTATTATCATTTTCTATCCACGTGGACTACGACAGGGAACAGAAACCTGTGCCTAGTGCAGTGGTATGAGGCACCTTGCCCAAAGCCAGGTTTAGATATGGTGAAACATACAAAAGACACAATTTTAATGTTGACCTTTTGACAATGTCAACCTTTTCTACTGTCTACCTCTTTCATGTCGACCATTTTGGGGCTGACCTATTGACTATCTTTTTATTGTAGATCTATTGAACCATACCCATTTAAGGAGCAGCCTAGTGCTATTCAATTCTTATGACAACTCCTCAGTGACACACCATCCCCACATTGTGACTACACTTCTGCCACAATTAGCTTTCTTGCATTGTTGGGAAGTATGGTGGCATGATCCCTGTTCATTGTGTTAAAGTTGACACAATCTTGTACAGTATCTGCAAATGTCAGATTAGTAACCCATATCTACAGTGCTAAACTGTTCATGAGTAGAGAGTGCTCAGAGTAAAATGAAAATAAGAAAACATATTCAGAGAGGTTTATTTGTCAATATTTAATATAGCAAGACATTTTATCTAGCAGGTAAATATAATGTAAAATTAATATGATAATAAAAAAAGAAAACACAAAAACATTCCGTACTACAGTAAGTTAAAGCTTCACTACCACCGAGGGAAATATTTCTTTAAGGTGCCTCCTCATTCTAGCCGGAGCCCTAAGAACAACTGCTGCATGCAGCAGACCCACGGTCACATTAGGGAAATACTTTTGAAGGTGGAAGTCAACCTTTTAGTACTAACAGTGTAATACAGAGCCTACATAACAAAGCTCAACATTTTGAAATTACTTTCAAACCAACAGTTTGCATGAAGTACATTAGGCCATAGGCGTAACTAAGTGCTGGGATTGGCAGAGACAAATCCCGATGGACTGCCCACTAGGCTGGCTAAAAGGTGACACAACTCCTCTCTCTAAGGCCAGAGGAAAGCCTCTTGCTGGTTGATCAGATCACCAAAGAGATTCACAACCTGACAGCCTGGGCAAGTTACAGTTCTAGGCATGAGTGACAAAATAAATCATCTGACCATGCATGTGCTTTTAGATGAAAGTGTCTGATATCCTTGTGACTATATATTCAGCCCATAAAAAGCACCATGTTCTCAATGTTTATATATACACACGGTTACATGTCCATGTATACAGATGAGGTGGCACTCCATCGGTCTTATTGAAAAAGCTGGTGACTATTTCTCAATGGAGGGCACCCCGGTAGCTGTATCATTTAACTCTGAGTGCCATTCAACACTGATATAAATATATATATATATCAGAGTTAAATGATACAGCTATATATATATATAGAGAGAGAGAGAGAGAGAGAGAGAGAGAGAGACATTTCACCCGGCACTCAGAGTGGATACAAGAGTTATTTGCTGTGGTGCCCTCCGTAAGCAGACTGCTCTGCTCAATACAGTAATGAAAGTCCAGCGGCACTCAAGCAGACTATCACAAATGTAGACTGAAGAAAGAAGTTTCTTTAATACATCCTACGGCGTTTCGGGGTATACCCCCGACGTGAACGCTATGTCCCTGACGACTGGGGTATACCCTGAAACGCAGTAGGATGTATTAAAGAGACTTTTCTTCAGTCTACATTTGTGATAGTCTGCCTGAGTGCCGCTGGACTTTCGTTACTATATATATATATATATATATATATATATATATATATATATAGTGCAAAATTCCAAGCACTCCCTGTATTCACAATGGACCCGGGTGCCCTCCACAGCAAGTAATAGTACAGATAGGTAAAGCATGCAGCGGCACTCCTGATTAGGTTAAAACAATCATTCGTATTGGTGCAAAAGGTGGTCACATATGGCCAATGTTTCGGGGCCCGTAGCCCCTTTGTCAAGGCGTGTACATGCTGCAGGTGTACTTCAGGGTCCAGTGTTCAACCCGTACACCACCGGGTATTCCAGCTAGCATTGAATACATTTAGAGGACTGGGGGGATTTAAACAGGAATGGCGTAACAAAACATGAACATCTTGGAAGGAAGTTAATCATCTGATCCAAGATATGAACAGAGCAATAAATAATTTTTGTAAGTGGATAAGGGATGGAAATAATTTGCCCAATAGAGTTGATAATAATATTTTATAATAGAAACCACAAGGCACTTAACATTTGAAGGTTCTATTTGTGATTCAATGTGGATTAGCGGCGGGATGTAATGGAGTCAGAGATCACCACAGGTGTGGGATGCCAGCTGATCGCATACATTTTTTGAAAGGGGCAAACATTTACAATGCAAAATCATGCCTTGTAAGTGATTTCCCCTTTAAAAAATGTCTGGGAACGGACAGCATCCCACACCTCCAGCGATCTCAGACTCAAATATATTCCACCATTGATTTGAGAGGATACTGACAACCTAATTATTTGGGAGGGTGTTCATTTTTTTTAGCCCAAAAGGGAGCCGTAGGTTTTATTTTCAGAAAAGGTAGTGGGAAATAAATTTATTGAGAGGTTAGAGTAAAAAGAATATTGTTAATACACAGGCTGATCTTCTGTACCTCCTTAAATATCTGACTGGTTTGGTTACTCACTGCCAAGGGAACAAAGAGCAGACCTGTCTAGAACCATTGCAAATACTAAACATGGGTGAACCACTCCTTTAGCTGAGGAACGGGCTATAAGTAAGTGACATATTGTAGATATGCCTAAAACAAATGTATGAATATGAAATGTGGCATGTGTGGAACATAAAAGCCCAGGAATTCGGATTACATGCCTTATCTGCATATAAAGCTACTGTAGTACAAGAGAAGGAGTCATACTGTATTTTTATTTATGGTATGTACGAATATTATCCATGAACGGACAGCATGAATTGAGTCCGTCTTCAATGGGGTGGATTGAGATGGGAGAAGGATGTTTAACAGGTTAGACAACATTTTGACAACGACTTTAAGAGTCACGTAAAGCAGCTAGACAAGTCTGTTGTAAATGCAATGAATATTATTATTATTATTATTACTACATTTTATTTATAAGGTGCCACAAGTGTTTCACAGCACCATACAAAGAACAGTACAGGGAGACAAAACTTAGCATTACAGTAAATAAACAACAAAAATAGAGTACAGGTAACAAACAACCACAATTTTCAAAACATAATACAGCTAAGATGTAAGTAGCGAGGGAGTAATCATCGTACTACTTGGGGCTGGTGGCCATAGATAGAGATGAGCCTTTACCAGCAGGAGAAAAAGCTGGTTGCTGAGTAGAAGAGAGCTGTGAGTGAAATGTGACGAGAAGAGGGCTTTGACCACAAGAGGAAAGCGGGCCCTGCGCTGAAGGGCTAACAATGTAGTGGGAAGGGGCGAAAGACAGATGGCATGAGGTGCAAGCAAGCGGGAGGTAGGCTGATGGCAGTATGTAAGCAAAGCAGATATATTCAAGGCATGAGGCAGGGGGATGGAGGAGCAGCCTCAGGACTAGGTTATGCATCGGAAGGGTATGCTTTGATGAATAGGTGGGGTTTTAGTGCCCGTTTGAAGCTTTGCAAGGTCGGGGATAGTCTAATGGAGCAGGGGAGTGTGTTCCACTGAAGGGGTGCAGAACGGGCAAAATCTTGAACTCGAGTATGGGAAGCAGTGACAGGGCAGTGGAGAGGCAACGATCATTGGCCGACCATAGGGGGCGGGAGGGAGTATGAAGGGAGAGGAGGTTGGAGATGTAGGGAGCAGTGGAATTAGAGATGGCCTTGTATGTGAGAGTCAGGAGTTTGAAGAGGATTCTGTAGGGGAATGGGAGCCAGTGTAGATTTTGTTGAAGGGGAGTGGCAGATGTGGAGCAGTGGGAGAGGAAGATAAGCCTAGCTGTGGAAGTAGAGGGCAGATTGGAGGGGAACAAGATGGGAGCGAG
This sequence comes from Pseudophryne corroboree, assembly GCF_028390025.1. NCBI lineage: Eukaryota > Metazoa > Chordata > Amphibia > Anura > Myobatrachidae > Pseudophryne > Pseudophryne corroboree. The sequence continues at coordinate 446,444,517 of NC_086449.1, read as the reverse complement.
TGAGGCTAGTGAGGAGAACATTGCAGTAGTCGAGTTGTGAGATGACCAGTGGGTGGATGATTTTAGTTGCACTCTGTGAAAGAAATGGCCTGATGCGAGCAATGTTGCGTAGCTGGAACTGACAGGATTGCGCCAGAGCTTGGATGTGGGGTGCAAAGGAGAGGGAGAAGTCAAGAGTGACGCCCAAGCAGCAGAGTTGGGGGGCAGGGGAGATTATGGTGTTGTCAACAGTGATAGAGATACTGGTAGGGGGTGTTGTTCTGGCTGGGGGAAAGATAATGAGTTCAGTTTTGTACATGGTGAACTTCAGAGAGCGCTCAGACATCCAGAAGATGGCAGAGAGGCATCTGGAAACCTTAGAGAGGACAGAGGGGGACAGATCAGGAGAGGACAAGTAGAGTTGTGTGTCATCAGCATAGAGGTGGTATTGAAGGTCAAAGGAGTTAATGCGTGCACCCAGGGAAGAGGTGTACAGGAAGAACAGAAGGGGGCCTAGGACAGAACCCTGAGGGACACCAATAGGAAGGATGGAAGGGTGTGAGGTGGTGCCGGAGGTAGACACAGAGAAGGAGCGGTTAGTGAGGTAAGAGGTAAATAAGTCAAGGACAGTGCTAGAGAGGCCAATGTTTTGGAGTGTGCGGAGGAGAGGATGATCCATGGTGTCAAATGCAGCCGAGAGGTCCAGAAGGATGAGCATAGAGAAGTGGCACCTGGATTTGGCCGAAAGCAGGTCATTGGTGACTTTCACCAGGGCAGTCTCGGTGGAGTGGGTGAAAGCCAGATTGTAGTGGGTCAAGGATGGAGTTGTCAGAGAGGTAGCTTGTGAGATGGCTGTAGACCAGTTGTTCAAGTAGTTTGGAGGTGGATGGGAGAAGAGAGATGGGGTGGTAGCTAGTGATAGATGAAGGGTCGAGGTTTTTTTGGGGGGGAGATTAGGTGAGACAAGATCATGTTTTATTGGCGAGGGAAAGATGCCGGTAGAGAGTGATAGTTTAAAGAGGTGAGCAGGGTGGGAGCAGACAGTGGGGGAGAGGGAGCAGAGAAGGCATGAGGGGAGGGGGTCCAGGGGGTAGGTTGAGGGGGGAGGATACGATGAGGGAGTGGACTTCCTTGTCTGAAGTGGGATGGAAGGAGGACAGGATGGGATAGATGGGGGAAGGATGATGGGGCAGGGGGGCAGCAGAGGGGTGATGGGAGATGAAGAAGGAGCCAAAGTCAGTAGCAGTGAGGGTGGATGGGAGGGGGGAGGAGGGGGGTGAAGGAGAGTGTTGAAAGTTTCAAAGAGACGGCGTGGACTGGAGGACTGAGAAGAGATGAGTACTTGGAAAAAGGATTGCTTGGTGAGAGAAAAAACAGAGCTGTAGGAGGAGAGAATAAACTTGAAATGTAGCAAGTCCGCCAGAGAGTGAGATTTCCTCCAGGTACTTTCAGCGGAGCGTGAAAATTTTTGTAAGAATCGTGTTAGTTTGGTGTGCCAGGGTTGGGGTTTGAAGCAGCGGATCAGTACAGAGGTGAGGGGGCCACAGAGTCGAGAGCAGTAATAAGGGAAGAGTTATAGAAGGAGGCTGCCTGGTTGGGACAAGTCATAGTGGAAAGAGGAGAGAGGAAAGTCTTGTGGGAGGACAGGGTAGCGGGGTCGAGAGACCCGAGATTGCGTCTGGTGATGGTGGGTCTGGGCGTGGAGAGGAGAGTGGAAGATGATAGGGTGAAAGAAAGTAGATGGTGGTCAGAGAGAAGGAAGGAAGAGTTTGAGAAATCAGAGAGATCACATCAGTGGATGAAGACATGGTTGAGGGAGTGGCCAAGATTGTGAGTAGGGGTGGAGGCCCATTGAGAAAGTCCAAAGGAGGAGCAAAGGGCAAGAAGATTAGTGGAAGCAGCATTAGTTATGTGAATAGCGATGTTAAAGTCACCGAGGATGATAGAGGGGAGGTTGGAGGAGAGAAAGTGGGGAAGCCAGGCAGCAAAGTTGTCAAGGAAAGGTGAACAGCGAATGGGGTAGAAAAGGCAGATAGTGTGGACCTCAAAGGTGGAGAAGGTAAGGGAGGGCTCAGGTGGGATGACACGAAAGGTGCAGTTTGGAGAGAGAAGGATGCCCACGCCTCCACCCTGGCGGTCATCAGATCTGACCGTGTGGGTGAAAGAGGCCTCCGTAGGAGAGGGCAGCAGGAGAGGTGGTGTCAGAGAAGGAGAGCCAGGTTTCAGTGATTGCGAGAAGGTTAAAAGAATGGTAGATAAAGAGGTTCTGGATAGTTGGTAGCTTGTTGCAGATTGATCTAGCGTTCCAGAGTGCGTAGGAGAAAGGAAGGGAGGGGACTGAGGAGATGGATATCAAGTTGGGTGGGCTCTGAGTGTGTGTGGGTGGTCTGGAAATTGGGGGGGTGAGACCTAGCAGTGAGGATTGGTATGGGCCAGGATCGAGGAGCCATAATTCCACTACAGTAGTGTTATTTGGAGGAATAATATAGAATGGAGTGGGTGTAATATAGAATGAACAATGAGAAGGGGGGTGTAGTAAAAGCAAATACAGAGCAAATAGGATTTTTGGGAAATAATGGAAGGAACGGAAAGGCTGAGATTGTTACAAGGCTGAGGCTGTAGATAGTATAAATGAGGAGCAGAAAGCAATTTGTGAGAGCAGTAGGGCTGTTACTTTATCAGACAGGGAGTTCAGTGTCTAGGCTGTGCAGGCATTGGTGGTAGTGGATTAGGTAACGCAGTGTAGTATGTTGATTGCAATTTTTTTGTGGAGGTGGGAAAGATAGTCTGCTGGCCTCCTGTTTATCTCTGTATATCTCCCAAGTTCATATCCTCATACTTTACACTAACATACTTAACAGCTACGATGCTTTGCAGCCAACTATGGGGGTAATTCCAAGTTGATCGGAGCAGGAAATTTTTTAGCAGTTGGACAAAACCATGTGCACTGCAGGGGGGGGGGCAGATATAACATGTGCAGAGAGAGATAGATTTGGGTGTGGTGAGTTCAATCTGCAATCTAATGGGCCCTACACACTGGCCGACCCGCCGCCGAGCTGCCCGACGGCGGATACGGCCGACGAGCGACCCGGCGGCGGGGGCAGTGACGGGGGGAGTGAAGTTTCTTCACCCCCCCCGTCACCCGGCTGCATTGAAGTGCAGGCAAATATGGACGAGATCGTCCATATTGGCCTGCATGTACAGCCGACGGGGGACTAGCGATGAACGAGCGCGGGTCCGCGCATCGTTCATCGCTGTAGCCTCCACACTGAAAGATATGAACGAGTTATCGTTCATATCTTTCTAACAAATCGGCCAGTGTGTAGGGCCTATAAATTGCAGTGTAAAAATAAAGCAGTCACTATTTACCCTGCAGAGAAACAAAAAAAGCCACCCAAATCTAACTCTCTGCACATGTTATATCTGCCTCCCATGCAGGGCACATGGTTTTGCCCAACTTCTAAAAAAATTCCTGCTGCGATCAACTTGGAATTACCCCCTATGAGCCTAATTCTGAGATGATCGCAGCAACAAATTTGTTAGCAGTTGGGCAAAACCATGGGGGTAATTCCAAGTTGATCGCAGCAGGAAATTTTTTAGCAGTTTGGCAAAACCATGTGCACTGCAGCGGGGGCAGATATAACATTTGCAGAGAGAGTTAGAGTTGGGTGGGATATTTTGCTTCTGTGCAGGGTAAATACTGGCTGCTTTATTTTTACACTGCAATTTAGACTGCAGATTTAACTCACCACACCCAAATCTATCTCTCTCTGCACATGTTCTAACTGCCTTCCCTGCAGTGCACATGGTTTTGCCCAACTGCTAAAAAATTTCCTGCTGCGATCAACTCAGAATTACCCCCCCATGTGCACTGCAGGAGGGGCAGATATAACATGTGCAGAGAGAGTTAGATTTGGGTGGGGTGTATTCAAACTGAAATCTAAATTGCAGTGTAAAAATAAAGCAGCCAGTATTTACCCTGCACAGAAACAAAATAACCCACCCAAATATAACTCTCTGCAAATGTTATATCTGCCCCCCTTGCAGTGCACATGGTTTTGCCCAATTGCTAACAAACTTGCTGCTGCGATCAACTCAGAATTACCCCCCATGTACTGACTAATTATAAATGCACAAACGGATACAGGCTTGATTGCTAGCAGCACACACCCTCTGAAACTCCACCCACAACAAAAGGTTTGCTCTAGGCGTGAACATCAACAGACCAACACGCCCCCACTAATACACAGTGAAGTCCTACTTGAGTAGAGGCAAGAAATAACAAGTCAAGTTTGCAGTTACCTAGCACAATTCAAATAAGCATGTAAGTTGCAGGAGTGAGATAAAGTTTGCAGTTACCTGCTCTCTTCCACTTTAGGAATCACAATGATATTAGCGAATGTGGTCAATGGGTCCAGTAGATCACTACATTAAATATTATTAAATAAAGTAGTAAGTTTGGGCACAATAAAATCTGAAAAAATCTTGAAATAATTTGATGAGAGGTCATCAGGGCCAGTAGTGGAGTCCATATCTAATCATTTAATTGTTTGCTTTGTGGTGGATGATAGGTCCATAATTTTAAGTATATACAACTCCCACTCGCCGGCACAGTGGGTTAATATCAAGATATATAATATTTGCAGAGAGTGATGTAGCTATCTTCGGCTCTCAACGTTTACATAAGTCTCTGTCCCATTTGAGCTTACAGTCTAAATTTCCAGGATCTCACACTAGGGGGGGGGCGCGCATCTAATTAGATGCATTCCATTTTCAGCAGATCAAAGCATCTAGATATCACAATTTTTGACCAGCGGTCATTATCGCGTTATCCATTTAGAGGCCATTTTGATCGGTCTGTGGCACCCAAAGCAATATCCCCAATAAGTACCAGCTTCGGGGGAAAGAGCGTGCCGCATTGTGGCTAACTGGATAGCCCCTGGCAATACATTTACCCATGGTCATTGATACTCCCTAGAAATTCTTATTGCCAGCGGTCAATTAATCTACCAGTATGGCTGTAATTAAACCAAAGACAAAGTGCTGTGAGGAGCACGGCTACCCACTATGCTACTCAAATTTGACAATGTACAGATGTGTCTTCATACATTATTACTGCATTCACGCCAATAGCATATCCCTGCACATCAGGTCCTGTGAGACAATGCTAGCGTCAAGCAATTTTATTATTTTTGCATTTTTTTTGCGACTATTATTTATGTATTAACAGTTCTTTATATAGCACACACATATTCTGCAGCGCTTTACAGATAATATTTGGGCATTCACATCAGTAGTTCCTCCAATGGAGATTACAATCTATATAGCCCATTGCACGTACACACAGACACATTCATGCCAATTAACCTACCAGTATATATATATATATATATATATATATATATATATATTTATTTTATTTTTTTTGGATTGTGAGAGGAAACTGGAGCATCGGGAAGAAACCCATGCAAGCACGGGGAGAATATACAAACTCCACACAGTTAGGGCCATGACCTCAGTGCTGTGAAGCAGTAATGCTAACCATTACACCATCCATACTGCAGTTTCGGCAAAAAATGATGCCCAATGTTAGCAGAGTTATACGAGACCTGGCAGCCCACTCAAGCAAGGCATCTCAAGCTGAGTGGCATATTGAGGCTAGATGTATGAGGACAAATCTGTATGTCAAGAAAAAAAAAAAACATTCATGACAAATAAAAACAAAACAAAGAGTATAACAAGTGACAGACTATTTTGTCATAAAATTATTTGCAATTCTTTCAGAATAAATAGTATTCACTGTAATGTTGAAGTGTGATTTCAGATCTGTTTTACTGTATAATGTTGCGTTAAGAAAAAAGATTATAGTATACATATATGACGTAACATAACTACAAACATATGCCAACCACATTTTTTTCTAGAACAATTTAAAAAGATTGTTCAGGTTATTTGGAGCTGGCAAATACAGTATAGTGCTGATACGAGCAATGTAAATACTCTGGAGCATGACATAGAACCACCTACATTTTACAGCATAATTAAATGACATCTTCCCAGTGTTCTTACAACTCTGACAGAAATACATATTCAAAAATCATACTTGAAAGAGATAAAAAAGCATGTTTTATCATGTAGAATGAAATATTAATCAATATTGTAGCATTATCTTTTTAAACACCTGTTAACGTAAAGTAATTCAACATCCAAATATAATGAAATTATTTTTGTGACCTTACAAAGCAGATTGTTTTGTGAAAGCGAGTTAGGTCACAAGAGCTGTTAATCAAGTGAAAGTAATATTCTGAAAATGTTACAGTCTGAAGAAACAAGCTTTACAAGTAAATCATTTATGATAGTGACAGAAAATATCAGTGAAGCTAGTTTTATTTTAAATAGCTGTTGTGTCTTTTCAGGTCTAGTCACTGCAAGGTTTCTGGTTATCCTTCTCTTCTATGCCAGTGTATACAGATGTAGCCATGCTCATCTTACCGCAATACGGCATGTTGCATCACGACATGCGGCATGACATGCCAAGCTGTGACTATTCGCAGCATGCAGTGTTACAACATGCTCAATTGCATCAAAGATGAGCATGGCTACATCTGTATGTATGGCATATACTGAGGGTTAGGTGGTCCTTAGTACTTGGTTCCACATACTGTATAAGTAATAACACAACAAAGCACTTTGAAGGGGTTAGGTATGGGATCCCAACAGTCAGTATGCCGCCTCTCTGTCATCGGCATCTCAACGGTCAAAATCCTGACACATTTTACTACATATGCTAACACTTCTTTTTACCCTCCCTACCCACAGCCTAACCTTAACTCTTCCATCCTGCAGCCTAACCCTAACCCTCCCCCTAGTGCCTCACACTAACCTTTCCTCACCCACTGCCTACAGCTAACCCTCCCTGGCATTACATTCGGGATGCGGACTGTAGGGATTACGGTGCCGGTCTTCTCTCTGCCAGAATCTCGACCGTCAGGATGCCAATTACATCCCCTTCGCAGCTCATTCCACAAGCACAGATGGTAAGACTATGAAACCCACTGTCACTGACAACAGGGAGGAATGGGACGAGGAAAAATGCACAGTGGCTCATGGTTAGACATTAGCATTCAAAGGGAAAACTATGCATTAAAAGCAGTACTGTACGCATTAATGGGAAACGTGAATCATGCCTCACATATAAAGGCAATACTAATAGATCAATGCAAATGGATAAAACAGCAATTGCTGCTGTACTATTTATTAGCAATGAAAAACAAGGGAGAGCTAATAGGGTCCCAAATAACTCCTTGAAGTATCCTATGAAGGAATGAATTCACATTAGGGTTCTTTCCAGTAACTTTCCCTCTCCAGATAGCAGCCACTGCATTAATAGGGCTAATTCAGAGTTGCACACAAGTGGGTCAATTCAGTGCTGCGTGAATTAAATTAAATGCATATTTACACCTATAAGCTGAGTTGAACCCATTCATGTGACTGCACTGATACTATACATACACTTGTGGAAATGGCTGTCATCATTATCAGTGCTATATTTGGTGCAAGGGATTCATCTGAAATCAGAAAACTGCATTCAAAACTCTTCTTAGCTGCAATTTCACCTATTGTACATGCCCAGGTCACACCCACTTGATGTAGCCTACATGCAACCACCCAATTTTAAATCAGTTGTAAATGGAGTTGCAACTTGAATGTGTACAACTCCAAATCACCAGATGAGATTTGTCCTGTAGTCTACGCAGGGTCAGATTATGGGGGAAAGGGGGTGATTGTCCCTGAGCTGCCACACACTGGTGTAACTACCGTAGGTTCCTATCTTCATTCTACTGGTTGGGCCCCAGCAGAGCACTTATTTGCCGCTGAGCATTGGCGCAGCCTGCTGCTGTATGTTCTGCTGGAAGAGGTTGGGAAGTGGGGTGTTATGCCGCTCGCCACCACTTCTGCTGTTCTGTGGAGATGGAGAGGACATTCCAGCTTTCATGCTGACTGTTGCGGGTGGGGGGTGCAGGCCACCACTGCTCTGTGCACAGTTTATGATGATTTATGGTGAGTGGGTGGGGGGAATGGGGGGGGGGGGGGTGGCAGGATAGAGGTTGTGCTGGGCGCTGCTCCAATATTGCTAATGCTGGGAGGGTCTGTTGCTCCATATGCTGTGCCCTCCTAGCCATCATCAGAGATCGTCATAACTCCCGTCCACAGAGCAGTGGCATCCACTTAGCCTCATATGCCCACAGGGGCATAGCAGTACTGGTTTTGAACATGAGGGGGTTGGTGCTCAGGGGTGTTTGGAAGCAATCTTATTATTGGGGCCCCCACAGCTTCATTGCCCCTGGGCCCCCACAAGCCTTAATCCGGCCCTGAGTCTATGGAAAATGTGCAGCATAAAACAAATTGCAATATGCATTCACAAACTGACTTGTGGGTATCTCTGCATCAAATCCTAAATGCTCTGCAGCTAGCAGCAAGGATCAGTCCCATACTGGTTCAGCAGTCTGTCAGTCTAGTGTAATTAACAAGGATAACATGTATCTCCACTACTACTTCTCTCTAAAGGTGGCTCCACTCCTGTTCTTCTCCTCCCATTATCATTCTATACATTTTCTAACTTTAATATCTGCAAATCCCTTGATGGCTATCTTCTATTTCAGTTACTCCACTTCTGTTTCTCTACTGTTCTCTATTTTATGTGGACCAGCTTCTCTTCATTGCTTCATCATCATTTGCTGGGGAAAATTCCCCTCACCACACGTGCAGAGGCCACATAAAAAGCAGACAGAGAGGACAGCCTCACACAGAAACCCTCTGCACACAAGCATTGCAGATACAGGTACATGTGATATTATTGTAATGTGGGAGGGGGGATAGTAATGAAATGTAACGGAAGATATTATGGTTATATGGGGGAATTTAATGTAATGTGGCTGTTGGCAGCGACAAATGTAATTAGCCTATGAGAGCTAATAACATAATGTGACTTATTTCTTTAATATTACATATCTTTATGAAAATGTGGGAGCTACTGTGAAAAACAGAATCAACCTCCATGGATCAGACATAAGGAAAGACCCCGCCATGTGCTTGAGTCACCAGGGGGAATGGTGGTATTTGTTTTTGTAACATGTTACTAAACGTTAATACTACCTGTTAGCTGTGGCTGAAAGTCAGTATAAAAATGTAGTGACCTTCATTTTAGTGTGTTTGCACAAAAAGTCTAGACAGATGCATACCCTTCTAGAATATGCATTCTGAACTTATTACTTATGACTTGCAGCATGTTTTTACTGAACCATCTGTCACCATCAATAAAGATCATTTATATTTTTACAGTTCCAAACATCAGGTTGCAATGAAAAAACTTTCAAGCTTTATGTGAAAAATTAACTATGCTTAATAAAAATACAACTGATATCTGAAGCAGCAAGTAAACAGGATACTTACTGTTATGCTAGCACCTTACTAGTAAAGGAGCAATCTTAATAACAAAAGGCAAATACATCATATAATAATGCACATATTATTATTATTACATTTTATTTATAAGGCGCCGCAAGTGTTTCACAGTGCCGTACATACAACACACATTAGAACAACAAAGTGCATACAGAACTTAACATCACAGAAAACTAAAATGTAAAATGTTTATTTTGCTGTATAAGGTTTAATAGGAAGTGAGTCAATTTGCTGTCTGTCTGGATCCTGGCGGTCAGGATACTGATTCTGGAATCCCGACACCACGTGAAACACCGGCTGACGGAATACCACCCACCGCCCAGAATCCCCACTTGGATGGTGGTCCATGCCACCACCCAAGGAGGAATAGATTAGTGTGGCAATTTAAGGTTGCCACCAGGTCCGAAGCGTGGCGAGCACAGCAATCCCGCAAGGGGGACACGCTGCACTTGTCACTGGTATTCCGACTGTCAGGATTCCGGCATTGGTCTGCTGACTGCCGGGATCCCAACAGTCGGCATATCATACTGATCCCTGTACAACAGTGAATTAATTAAGCATTTAAGATACCTATACAATGTCCTATGTAATGTAAAGTCTTAATTGAGTCAACTTAATATCACTGTAAATTGAGTTTGAGTGCATACAGTACACATGATTTCTCAGTCAGGACCAAAATATAAATATTTGTTAATATTTTAATTGCATATTATGACAGTTTAAAGGTTTACTCAAAATAATCACCAAAGATGTTCAATAGAAATTATTATATGATCAGTACAAATATATAAAAAGGTACGCTACACATACAGTAAACATTAATATAGCATTAATGTTGCATAGCAATTTGAATTATAAAAAATAAGATCTCATATTGAATGTTTTTGAAGCCTTCCAAAAACATAGGTGCAGTATCCAACTTACATTTACTCTACTAGATAACTGCTCCATTTATCTCATCCCCACTGCAGCACAGTAGAACATGGATTCTATGTATACATAATTACAGTAAGTAGAATGTGAATACTCAGTGTAAACTCACTCTTCACACACACATATACATATTGTATATACACACACATGAATATTAATAAATAAAATGAAGCACACAACACTGGCAGGCATAATAATGCAATAAATATTTACAACATTCACAGAATAGTTAAAACCTCCATATGTTATAGACCCTAAAATCAGACATTCAACTAAATTATTGCAGTGGTAATTGCTAAAGACTATCTGCATATTTTTATTACAATAATGCAATGTGGTAAGGGTGTCTTCTATGAATCCTGGTTCTTCCAATCTGGTGCTAACATACATTAATGGGTGCCTTAGTTCCAATTACTACAAAGGGTAGTTCAGCTGGTTTAATAATATGCAATTCTGCAAAGGAGAAGATTAATTATTGCCATCACAAACAACTTATACCCCAATCTAACAATATAATTATTACATATTTTATATTTTGATGTCTAAACTACTTACCTCATGTATCATCTTAATTACTTTTCTACTTGTTTCCCAGAGACGCTGAGTAATATGGCATTAATTAATGAATACAATAAAGAAACTGCCAGTATTGTTTCAATTCTTTCTGTGAACCTGGTTCATTTGCATGTCTCAGTTTTTTCTACCTTTTATATTAAACAATAGCACCACTGAGACTTCGGCATTAAATTGTAAGTCCATTAAACAAAACACAATCATATCCATTCCCACAGATATTCATCTATTACCATATTTGACTGCAACAAGTACTTTTTATTGTATTGTCTCTTGAGTGTTGAGCTACGGGGTCACATTTTTATATTATATTATGCATTTTGCATGATAATAGAATTTGAGGTTACTGTGCATTACATAATAAATGTATGGTGAGCCAAATGAATACAAAGCTATTAGAGAAGCATTTGAAAAACACGCAACTCTCCCTCTCTCTGCATAATGTATATACAGTTGTGCTCATAAGTTTACATACCCTAGCAGAATTTGTGATTTTCTGGCAATTTGTCAAGAGAATATGAATGATAACTCACAAACTTTTTTTTCACTCATGGTTAGTGGTTGGGTGAAGCCATTTATTTTCAAACAACTGTGTTTACTTGTTTTAAATCATAATGACAACAGAAACAACCCAAATGACCCTGATCAAAAGTTTACATACCCCAGTTCTTAATACCGTGTATTGCCCCCTTTAACATCAATGACAGCTTGAAGTCTTTTGTGGTAGTTGTGGAGGCGGCTCTTTATTTTCTCAGATGGTAAAGCTGCCCATTCTTCTTGGCAAAAAGCCTCCAGTTCCTGTAAATTCTTGGGCTGTCTTGCATGAACTGCACATTTGAGATCTCCCCAGAGTGGCTCAATGACATTGAGGTCAGGAGACTGAGATGGCCACTCCAGAACCTTCACTTTATTCTGCTGTAGCCAATGACAGGTCGACTTGGCCTTGTGTTTTGGATCATTGTCATGTTGTAACGTCCAAGTACGTCCCATGCACAGCTTCCGAGCTGATGAGTGCAAATTTTCCTCCAGTATTTTCTGATAACATGCTGCATTCATCTAGCCATCAATTTTGACCAAGTTTCCAGTGCCTTTGTAGCTCACACATCCCCAAAACATCAGCAATCCACCTCCGTGTTTCACAGTAGGAATGGTGTACCTTTCATTATAGACCTTGTTGACTCCTCTCCAAATGTAACGTTTATGGATGTGGCCAAAAAGTTCAAATTTGGTCTCATCACTCCAAATGACTTTGTTCCAGAAGTTTTGAGGCTTGTCTCTGTGCTGTTTGGAATATTGTAAGAGGGATGGTTTGTGGCATTTGCGTAGTAATGGCTTTCTTCTGGCGAATCGACCATGCAGCCCATTTTTCTTCAAATGCCTCCTTATTGTGCTTCTTGAAACAACCACACCACTTTTTTTCAGAGAGTCATGTATTTCAGCTGAAGTTATTTGTGGATTTTTCTATGCATCCCGAACAATTTTCCTGGCAGTTGTGGCTGAAATTTTTGTTTGTCTACCTGACTGTGATTTGGTTTCCACAGAATCCCTCATTTTCCACTTCTTAATTAGAGTTTGAACACTGCTGATTGGCATTCTCAATTGCTTGGATATCTTTTTATATCCCTTTCCTGTTTTATACAGTTCAATTACCTTTTCTCGCAGATCCTTTGACAATTCTTTTGCTTTCGCCATGACTCAGAATCTAGACACGTCAGTGCAGCACTGGATGAAAGATGCAAGGGTCTTTCAGGAGTCCAGAAACTCAATGACCTTTTATACACACACTCTGATGACAAGCAAACAGATCACAGGTGAGGATGGTTACCTTTAGTAGCCATTCAAACCCGTTTGTGTCAACTTGTGTGCATGTTATCAGGCCAAAATCTCCAGGGTATGTAAACTTTTGATCAGGGTCATTTGGGTAGTTTCTGTTGTCATTATGATTTAAAAAGAGTAAACACAGTTGTTTGACAATAAATGGCTTCCCCCAACCACTAACCATGAGTGAAAGAAAAGTTTGTGAGTTATCATTCATATTCTCTGACAAATGGCCAGAAAATCACAAATTCTGCTAGGGTATGTACACTTATGAGAACTGTATATATATATATATATATACACACATATATAAGATCCGGTCAAGATCCCAGCGGTCGGAATACCGACACCGGTATCCCGACACTACTCAGAAAGCAGACACTGGCATCCCGAATAGGGTCACCTGCCCAGCACCAGGATCCCGACTACCGGGATCCCGAGCGAGCAAGCATTGGGATGCTGGAGAGGTAAGCCGTGTGTGTGTGTGTGTGTGGGTTATGTTTAGGCTGTGGGAAGGGGGGGTTAGGTTCAGGCACCACCACGGATGGTTAGGCTGCAGGGGGAGAGGTTAGATCAGGCTGTGGGTAGGGAGGGCTAGCAGAACATTTGGGGAAGGTAAGGATACTTACCTTTCCCTGTCAGGATTCTGAGTGTTGGGATGCCGCGGCCGGTATTCTGACCATTGGCACCCTGACCGCTGGCATTCTCTAAATATGGCTCTCCAAGTCATTAGGCCCTGCCCGACACTGCAAAATGACACAATTAGTAGGCCCAAGGGGTTGGAGTGAGGCTGAATTTTAAGCCTGTCCTCCCTACAGACCCAATATTTTCCGTATTATCTCACCATTCTAACCACTTCATTAATAGGTGGGCAGGATGCGGGGAAAGTGCCTACTCTAACTCGGGAGTCTGTAACAACTTCTGGGAAAGTATAAAATAGCTAGGATAATTAGTGACCCTGCACAATAGATGGACTCATTTGTGCAAGATTATAGAAATCCTAAAAACATGACCAGTTGGTGAAACTTTAGGAATGGAGTTGTGAACCCCACACTAGCTAGTGTAGACATTGTCCATCTCAGATAGGAGGTAGTTCACTAACAGAAAGCCAAATACATGAGATATTATATATACAACATGTGGATCGGCTCTCCTGTAGGGTTAGTAGTACTCCGATGCCTTCTGGAAACAAAGTATACACTTAGCCAAATCCCACAAGCAGCGGCACTCAGACTTTTTTTTTTCATAAAAGGGTCATGACGCCCCTTTGTCACCTTCCACTGACCCGAAACGTTGGAATTGTGGTATGGAATAAACTATTTGTTAGCACTTTGAAAAAAAAATGCATCTTTGAGTGACACTGCGTGTGGGATTTGGTCAGATATATATATAATAAGAATTTACTTACCGATAATTCTATTTCTCGGAGTCCGTAGTGGATGCTGGGGTTCCTGAAAGGACCATGGGGAATAGCGGCTCCGCAGGAGACAGGGCACAAAAAGTAAAGCTTTAGGATCAGGTGGTGTGCACTGGCTCCTCCCCCCATGACCCTCCTCCAAGCCTCAGTTAGGTACTGTGCCCGGACGAGCGTACACAATAAGGAAGGATTTATGAATCCCGGGTAAGACTCATACCAGCCACACCAATCACACTGTACAACCTGTGATCTGAACCCAGTTAACAGTATGATAACAGCGGAGCCTCTGAAAAGATGGCTCACAACAATAATAACCCGATTTTTGTAACTATGTACAAGTAATGCAGATAATCCGCACTTGGGATGGGCGCCCAGCATCCACTACGGACTCCGAGAAATAGAATTATCGGTAAGTAAATTCTTATTTTCTCTATCGTCCTAGTGGATGCTGGGGTTCCTGAAAGGACCATGGGGATTATACCAAAGCTCCCAAACGGGCGGGAGAGTGCGGATGACTCTGCAGCACCGAATGAGAGAACTCCAGGTCCTCCTTAGCCAGGGTATCAAATTTGTAGGATTTTACAAACGTGTTTGCCCCTGACTAAATAGCCGCTCGGCAAAGTTGTAAAGCCGAGACCCCTCGGGCAGCCGCCCAAGATGAGCCCACCTTCCTTGTGGAATGGGCATTTACATATTTTGGCTGTGGCAGGCCTGCCACAGAATGTGCAAGCTGAATTGTATTACACATCCAACTAGCAAAAGTCTGCTTAAAAGCAAGAGCACCCAGTTTGTTGGGTGCATACAGGATAACAGCAAGTCAGTTTTCCTGACTCCAGCCGTCCTGGAACCTATATTTTCAGGGCCCTGACCACATCTAGCAACTTGGAGTCCTCCAAGTCCCTAGTAGGCGCAAGACACCACAATAAGCTGGTTCAGGTGAAACACTGACACCACCTTAGGGAGAGAACTGGGGACGAGTCCGCAGCTCTGCCCTGTCCGAATGGACAAACAGATATGGGCTTTTTTGAGAAAAAAACCACCAATTTGACACTCGCCTGGTCCAGGCCAGGTCCAAGAGCATGTTCACTTTTCATGTGAGATGCTTCAAATCCACAGATTTGACTGGTTTTAAACCAATGTGTTTTGAGGAATCCCAGAACTACGTTGAGATCCCACAGTGCCACTGGAGGCACAAAAGGGGGTTGTATATGCAATACTCCCTTGACAAACTTCTGGACTTCAGGAACTGATGCCAATTTTTTCTGGAAGAAAAATCGACAGGGCCGAAATTTGAACCTTAATGGACCCCAATTTGAGGCCCATAGACACTCCTGTTTGCAAGAAATGCAGGAATCGACCGAGTTGAAATTTCTTCGTGGGGCCTTCCTGGCCTCACACCACGCAACATATTTTCGCCACATGTGGTGATAATGTTGTGCGGTCACCTCCTTTCTGGCTTTGACCAGGGTAGGAATGACCTCTTCCTGAATGCCTTTTCCCTTAGGATCCGGTGTTCCACCGCCATGCCGTCAAACGCAGCTGCGGTAAGTCTTGGAACAGACATGGTACTTGCTGAAACAAGTCCCTTCTTAGCGGCAGAGGCCATAAGTCCTCTGTGAGCATCTCTTGAAGTTCCGGGTACCAAGTCCTTCTTGGCCAATCCGGAGCCATGAGTATAGTTCTTACTCCTCTACGTCTTATAATTCTCAGTACCTTAGGTATGAAAAGCAGAGGATGGAACACATACACCGACTGGTACACCCACGGTGTTACCAGAACGTCCACAGCTATTGCCTGAGGGTCTCTTAACCTGGCGCAATACCTGTCCCGTTTTTTGTTCAGACGGGACGCCATCATGTCCACCTTTGGTAATTCCCAACGGTTTACAATTATGTGGAAAACTTCCCCATGAAGTTCCCACTCTGCCGGGTGGAGGTCGTGCCTACTGAGGAAGTCTGCTTCCCAGTTTCCATTCCCGGAATGAAACACTGCTGACAGTGCTATCACATGATTTTCCGCCCAGCGAAAAGTCCTTGCAGTTTTTGCCACTGCCCTCCTGCTTCTTGTGCCGCCCTGTCTATTTACGTGGGCGACTGCCGTGATGTTTTATCCCACTGGATCAATACCGGCTGACCTTGAAGTCTTGCTAAGCTTAGAGCATTATAAATTTACCCTTAGCTATATTTATGTGGAGAAAAATCTCCAGACTTGATCACACTCCCTGGAAATTTTTTCCTTGTGTGACTGCTCCCCAGCCTCTCGGGCTGGCCTCCGTGGTCACCAACATCCAAAACTGAATGCCGAATCTGCGGCCCTCTAGAAGATGAGCACTCTGTAACCACCACAGGAGAGACACCCTTGTCCTTGGATATAGGGTTATCCGCTGATGCATCTGAAGATGCGATCCGGACCATTTGTCCAGCAGATCCCACTGAAAAGTTCTTGCATGAAATCTGCCGACTGGAATTGCTTCGAAGGAGGTCACCATTTTTTTTACCATGGCCCTTGTGCAATGATGCACTGATTTTAGGAGGTTCCTGACTAGCTCGGATAACTCCCTGGCTTTCTCTTCCGGGAGAAACACCTTTTTCTGGACTGTGTCCAGAATCATCCCTAAGCACAGGAGACTTGTTGTCGGGATCAGCTGCGATTTTGGAATATTTAGAATCCACCCCTGCTGTTGTAACAGTATCCGAGATAGTGCTACTCCGACCTCCAACTGTTCCCTGGACTTTGCCCTTATCAGGAGATCGTCCAAGTAAGGGATAATTAAGACGCCTTTTCTTCGAAGAAGAACCATCATTTCGGCCATTACCTTGGTAAAGACCCGGGGTGCCGTAGACAATCCAAACGGCAGCGTCTGAAACTGATAGTGACAGTTCTGTACCACGAACCTGAGGTACCCTTAGTGATAAGGGCAAATTTGGGACATGGAGGTAAGCATCCCTGATGTCTCGGGACACCAGATAGTCCCCTTCTTCCCGGTTCGTTATCACTGCTCTGAGTGACTCCATCTTGATTTGAACCTTTGTAAGTGTTCAAATTTTTTTAGATTTAGAATAGGTCTCACCTAGCCTTCTGGCTTCAGTACCACAATATAGTGTGGAATAATACCCCTTTTTCTTGTTGTAGGAGGGGTAATTTAATTATCACCTGCTGGGAATACAGCTCGTGAATTTTTTCCCATACTGCCTCCTTGTCGGAGGGAGACCTTGGTAAAGCAGACTTCAGGAGACTGCGCAGGGGAAACGTCTCGACATTCCAAACTGTACCCCTGGGATACTACTTGTAGGATCCAGGGGTCCTGTACGGTCTCAGCGTCATGCTGAGAGCTTGTCAGAAGCGGTGGAACGCTTCTGTTCCTGGGAATGGGCTGCCTGCTGCAGTCTTCTTCCCTTTCCTCTATCCCTGGGCAGATATGACTCTTATAGGGACGAAAGGACTGAGGCTGAAAAGACGGTGTCTTTTTCTGCAGAGATGTGACTTAGGGTAAAAACGGTGGATTTTCCAGCAGTTGCCGTGGCCACCAGGTCCGATGGACCGACCCCAAATAACTCCTCTTCCTTTATACGGCAATACACCTTTGTGCCGTTTGGAATCTGCATCACCTGACCACTGTCGTGTCCATAAACATCTTCTGGCAGATATGGACATCGCACTTACTCTTGATGCCAGAGTGCAAATATCCCTCTGTGCATCTCGCATATATAGAAATACATCCTTTAAATGCTCTATAGTCAATAAAATACTGTCCCTGTCAAGGGTATCAATATTTTTAGTCAGGGAATCCGACCAAGCCACCCCAGCTCTGCACATCCAGGCTGAGGCGATCGCTGGTCGCAGTATAACACCAGTATGTGTGTATATACTTTTTATGATATTTTTCCAGCCTCCTGTCAGCTGGCTCCTTGAGGACGGCCCTATCTATAGACGGTACCGCCACTTGTTCTGATAAGCGTGTGAGCGCCTTATCCACCCTAAGGGGTGTTTCCCAACGCGCCCTAACTTCTGGCGGGAAAGGGTATACCGCCCATATTTTCTATCGGGGGGAACCCACGCATCATCACACACTTCATTTAATTTATCTGATTCAGGAAAAACTACGGTAGTTTTTTCACATCCCACATAATACCCTCTTTTGTGGTACTTGTAGTATAAGAAATATGTAACACCTCCTTCATTGCCCTTAACGTGTGGCCCTAATAAGGAATACGTTTGTTTATTCACCGTCGACACTGGATTCAGTGTCCCTGTCTGTGTCTGTGTCGACCGACTAAAGTAAACGGGCGTTTTAAAACCCCTGACGGTGTTTTTGAGACGTCTGGACCGGTACTAATTGTTTGTCGGCCGTCTCATGTCGTCAACCGACCTTGGCGCGTGTTGACATTATCACGTAATTCCCTAAATAAGCCATCCATTCCGGTGTCGACTCCCTAGAGAGTGACATCACCATTACAGGCAATTGCTCTGCCTCCTCACCAACATCGTCCTCATACATGTCGACACACACGTACCGACACACAGCACACACACAGGGAATGCTCTGATAGAGGACAGGACCCACTAGCCCTTTGGAGAGACAGAGGGAGAGTTTGCCAGCACACACCAAAAACGCTATAATTATATAGGGACAACCTTATATAAGTGTTTTCCCTTATAGCATCTTTTTTATATATTTCTAACGCCAAATTAGTGCCCCCCCTCTCTGTTTTAACCCTGTTTCTGTAGTGCAGTGCAGGGGAGAGCCTGGGAGCCTTCCCTCCAGCCTTTCTGTTAGGGAAAATGGCGCTGTGTGCTGAGGAGATAGGCCCGCCCCTTTTTCGGCGGCCTCGTCTCCCGCTCTTAACGGATTCTGGCAGGGGTTAAATATCTCCATATAGCCCCCGGAGGCTATATGTGAGGTATTTTTAGCCAAAAAAGGTTTTCATTTGCCTCCCAGGGCGCCCCCCTCCCAGCGCCCTGCACCCTCAGTGACTGCCGTGTGAAGTGTGCTGAGAGGAAAATGGCGCACAGCTGCAGTGCTGTGCGCTACCTTAAGAAGACTGAGGAGTCTTCTGCCGCCGATTCTGGACCTCTTCTCGTTTCAGCATCTGCAAGGGGGCCGGCGGCGAGGCTCCGGTGACCATCCAGGCTGTACCTGTGATCGTCCCTCTGGAGCTAATGTCCAGTAGCCAAGAAGCCAATCCATCCTGCACGCAGGTGAGTTCACTTCTTCTCCCCTAAGTCCCTCGTTGCAGTGATCCTGTTGCCAGCAGGACTCACTGTAAAATAAAAAACCTAAGCTAAACTTTTCTAAGCAGCTCTTTAGGAGAGCCACCTAGATTGCACCCTTCTCGGCCGGGCACAAAAATCTAACTGAGGCTTGGAGGAGGGTCATGGGGGGAGGAGCCAGTGCACACCACCTGATCCTAAAGCTTTACTTTTTGTGCCCTGTCTCCTGCGGAGCCGCTATTCCCCATGGTCCTTTCAGGAACCCCAGCATCCACTAGGACGATAGAGAAATATATATATATATTTATTGTATATACACACTGCATCTATGTATGTTTTTTTTATCAGTTTAGACAATTTTAAAAGGTGCCTGTCCACTTAACAACTAAGCCAAAGTGATACACCTGATTAGAACCAACTAAAATGTGAAACTAATTCACCGAAGTAATGAAAAGCCAGAAATATGCTGAAAATATTATTCTTTGTAATTATATAAATCTATGCTGATGACAGGCCTATTATGCTGTATAACAGTGCATCTCAACTCCAGTCCTCAAGTACACCCACTAGGACACGTTTTCTGGATTCTTTAGTCCTGCACCTAGTGACAATCTATTTTCCTGGGTCAGTTATAATCCAACCTATTTACACAGACAAACACTAAAAACAAATCCAGTTGGGATACTTGGTGGCTTGGAGTTTAACACGGCTGCTGCACATCATTAAAACCAGTTGCTAATTTTGAACATGAATTAATAAATACATATTTAATAAATAAATCATACAGTTAACAATGTAATGGACTTGAATTTTTTTTTATTACGCCAACCCACTTGTGTAGTACATTTACCTGATTGGATTTATAACTACAGCCTTGGACTGATGGAACAACTGAACACATTAGTTGCTTTGTACTGAATTTTCAGATCACAAGACACACCTTTAAAACTTCAAGTTGGATCTTAAAAAGTGAGGTCATCACATGATTCAAAAGCAAATATTGCGCAATACAAACAGAGGCAGATGTAATTTTATGTTCTACAAAATAAATGTGATCATCCCAACTCCACTTACCATCAATGGCTACAGATTAGACACTTTTTACCAATCTTTACCCATTTCATAAACAGACCTTGGAGTTTCTCTGAATTATGTTAGTAACACTCTTCTTCTAAAGTCTAAAGAAATGTAACTGAAACAGACATTGAAACATTTGCGTCCCATCTTCGGTTTCCGAACAAAGTTTGTATGCGTCCTTAAAGCAACACAGTTTAAAAAAGTTAATTATCTGTTAGAATAAAGTAAAATGCATACATGCAAAAAAAAAAAAAGGAGAAAGAAATAAAGAAACAATTTCCCCAATGTGATTCCCTGCAGATCTTTAAAAAAAAAAAAAAAAAAAAAAAAAAGTAGTAAAATAGCTTCTGGTGACAACACAGTCTATTAGATCTACTTGTAGTTGAATAAATAGATGATAACAATTATTATGCTCCCCATCCACAACACGGACTACTATACTGGCGAGTATCAAATACTTATTCTCAATGAAGCTGGCATAGTAGCAGCATAAAAAAATCCAGGCATTAACACATTAAAAGCCGTAATACACATGTATGGTAAATATATTTTATGTTATACAGTGATGGTATCCTGAAAAACCACATAGTTTAAGTCAGTAAATTCTGGAGTCATTGAGATATCTACCATACAGACACTTATCTTTAACATAACCAATTGTCCAGAAAAATGGGACTTGTACCTCCCAGGACTCCCCAGTAAAGATACACTCCTCTTCAAGTTCCTGGCCTAAGAGCCAGGACCACCAAGAGATCAGCAGATATCCCATGTACTGGCTGGGCATGGCCAGTGGAGGGCACATAGCTATTTTAGTTCCCTAGGGAGGCCCCAATCTCTCAATGTCCCTGTGTTCAGAGTTATCAATGAACAAAATATTTTAAGCAATTGAAATATTGTCCTATTTAATGTCAAATTTATAATAATCTTGAGCACCGTTCCCTCCCTCATTCTGTGGTACTTCTTGTGTTTCAGTGTTGAGTGCTAGTGATTCTCTGACACTAATCTCATTTGAGTAATCAAGAGCTTCTCTTGAAAATTCAAGAGCACACTGTGTATGTTCTGCCAGTACATGGGCTCTTCACCATCTCATGAATACTTATAAATATTTATACCTGCCCAGAAGACGGACATAAATTCATGCTGACATTTAAAAAGGGAAATGGTACAAGAAACCATATGTCCTTAACACATAGTAACTGAAGCACATGCTTAGTGTGACGTCTATTCAGGTATCAGTTTAAAGCTTAGTTGTGTGTATGTTACTCGTCCGCTTTAGGAAAGTCTTTAAAACATATTTGAGAAAATTAAAAATCCAGTTTTGTTAGCACGCTTATTATACAGGTTTTGCATTCAACATGATTCCAGTTGCTACTATAGTTTATTTATTGTACATTTTCATAAGACAAAAAAAACTGTTTACTGAACTAGCACCTGTAGTTAAACATATGCAATAAACTTTACTGCATGGGATAATGGTCAGTGCAATGAAGAAGTGTGAGACCCGACAGCAGTCTTTTGAAAGGAAGTATTACCTGTATCAATTTAGAAACCCAATAAAACAAGCTCTATGTCCTGATTATCCCTGTCAAAATACAAAGCTATTTGAGATCAGAGCAGCTTCTGGTAGATATTAGTCATACCATTGCTGTTCTCATGTCCTTACCAACCAACTCGATGAAGCTAATTAAATATGTCAGAGCAGATTTATCAGTCTTAAATCTGTTAAGCTTGTAAGATACAAAATAATTAGCATTACCTTAGTTTACTTCAACTTTTATAATTAGAGTCAAATTTTTCGCAGCAAATTATTTCAGGCAAAAAAAAAAAGTTTCTTCTATGTTGAGTTTCATAATTTTTACAACTACCTAACCAATAAAAAATGCTGAATAGAAATAAAATGTATGGTTGTGTAATAGTTATATACTGTATATAAAATCCCATTAGGAACTGTAAAGGCACTCAAAATACATTATTAATAAATTGCTGAGGCACTGCATTATAAGTAGTGATGTGTTAATTGGCAAGGAGAACCCATTCTCACCCATTAACACACTGTGATAACTTCCTGCCAGTCCGGAAATAGCATTCTGTTGATCAAGGTCCTAGTACAGGAGGCCCCTGCAGAGAAGGCACACTGGGGACAGCTAAAGGAGGTACAGTGTGGAGTGTGAGAGTTCACTCTACATCATGATTAAGATGCTGTGTATGAGTGCAGAGCTACTCATATCAACAAAATGGGGGAGATATTTTTTGTTTTTGTAAATATATAAAATGCAAAAAACAGCACTCAACAAATATAAAGATCATTTTAAGCCTTACACTTAAACACTTTAAAGGAGGATGCAAATAATAAATGGCTGGAAAAACTATCAGCACACGTGGAAACATATAGACATGACCTAGTCAAGTTTAAACAGGATACATTTTAAACAGTCCAAAAAGACTACCTGGAGTGTAAACTATATTCATGGGTTAATATTCCTGATGGCAAGTTCAATGCCCGAAGGAAGACACATTGTTTCAAACCCATTCCCTAGACACTGATACTTATAGTGGGCCAACACCTCCCACAGTGACTCAGACGATATGAGTGCATCACTTTCTAAGAAGCCGCCTTTGGGGCTCAGTATAGACACACAGCATGGTTTAAAAAGAGACACCACACATGTTGTGGAAGGCAATTGAAAAGGAATCTCAAAAAGAATGACTAAATTAAAGAAAACAACCAGATCTTTAGCCTGTCTCAGAGGTAGTTAACTAAGATGGAGGTACAAGTCTTGAATAAAGGCCTATTATTTGTGCCTACTTGTGAATTTGACGATTTTCAATGGAAAGTTGACTTTATGGTCTAGCAAGACAGCTGATATTAAATGAATATTTTCATGTATACAGTGATCCATAAAGAACTACAGTACACAAGCCCACTCAAACTGTAATCCTCCCTCTTCAAATTCATTCAGTAAGTGCTTTACAAGTGTCATGGACCATCACTAAATCAAAACAACAAAAGCAACCTTGTTATGTGTCAAAAATTGAACAGCTAGCACTTTAAAATGTATCAGGGCATTGTGATCCATCAGGGGAGACGACAGGGCAATGGCCCTTCTCAAGTGTGTAGCAAAATGGATTCACATGCTCAATGGTAAACCCTTTGGATTGAATGTAGATTTTATCAAAACTGTAATGATGTCCAAATATTTTTTTACAGCATGTATAGCTCATTTATGATCTAATTGTTTGGAGGATTGTTTATGTATATTATATGTATAAGATGAATATTTAGCATATATCTATGTATTACTATCTGCTCTTTTTAATATGCTTTTGGAGGTCTTGGTTTACACTGGTGGCTCAGCAACCGTATGGCAGCCTGGGAACACATGGGAGCATCATCACCAGCCTATTAAATCACCAGGAGCAAAAACATGGCATGTGTAGGAAGCAGGAATGTCCTGAGTGTGCACTTCATATAAAGGTAAGACATTGTTTGTATATGTTTAGATCCTGAGGAAAGTTTAAAATTAATATGAGATGTTGATCTAGGACAGTAGGTGTCCCCATCTGTTAATAATGCTACAAGTTCCGTCAGTGTCACCCAATGTTTTGAATATTGACTGTTATCACACTGGAAGGAACCCATGTTCATATTGATTGCTTGACTGTAGTGAGAAGGAGTTGCAGCAGGTCCTATAGTTAATATCCAACAATGCCTTGCATGCATTTCCTTTAATGACTCCTCTTAATAGAGTCCGGAAATCTTAAAACAAAATGGAAGGAGCACAATATAGTGACATCAATCAAGATGTACTAACAGATAAAATATTGCACATACATGCAAAAATAAACTCTTAGATGATGTACAGTTAATCACTTTGTCTGCCTCACAATTGTGATACTACACTTAAGCCTCCCATAGCCTGGCACTCGACACCAAGGTGCAGTCATAAATTTAGTCTTGCTGTTCACTTCCTGGTGAATTGATGCCATTACCCCGCAGAACATCAAACACATTTTGTCATCAAAACTTCAGCACAGTTACATAATCCAACACGATAGTCTCTTCAACTCAACCCGGGGCTTCATGAAAAGAGGCTAGGGCACCAATAGTAGGAACATGTGTATCAGAGAATTTAATGAATAGTTTAAAATGTCATCCTGTGAACAATGATCTTATATACTTATCAAACCAGGAGAGATCGCAACAAGCAATAAGCCCCATCCCGACAGCCATGGCGGTGTCCATGGGCCTTAATCAGTGCTGGCTTTAGAACTTAAAACATGATAAAAGCATGAAATTTGAAGTTGTGAACCAACACTATTAAAATTCTGTAAATAGCAAAACTAGCAAGTGGGCATGGCGTGTTTGACCTAACAGTGTCCCTGTTGTTGTCAACACTATGACTATCTGTCAACAACACCCAGTTCTTACTGTTTTCCAAGTGCGACTATAGGTTATATAATGCAAACAGTTTCAATTTTTAATCTGCTATAGTGCTGACCACAGAGAGGATGGTCCATAGTAGATAATTCCAATTTTACATCTTATAGCAATTATGAAACAACAGCAAAAATACTATTGAGAAAATCTCATAAAAGTGCATACTAAGAAATAGGGGGCTCATTCTGAGTTGCATACAAATGGTGAGTGTTAGCACGTAGCATATGCACAAATGCCAAATAACAGATTTTTACATATAGCCATCCTTTTCTGTGTTAGACTGAACTTCGCTGGATCTGTTTATCCTTGAAAATAGTGTTTTAGGCTGGAACAGGCAGTAATGTGATCACATGGTACTGTTCGGACTTCTGAGAGTACCATGGGATCATTAAGGACATGTAGCTTAAGTTCTGCACAATTCTGAGTCATTTGTAAGGTGAGTTGAAGACTGTATGTGATGGATCTCTGCCCCTACAGATGAATCCTGTAACATCTTTGCTGCGGGAAGCTGCTTATTGTGGCATTGATAGCATAGCCTCTTGTAGCCATAGTTTCCCTCCTGCTGCCACATTACCAGTGCATATCTGCAGGTAGCGAGAACACAAGCTCCCACTATGGCCGCAAATAACCCTGTGCCAGCTCCTTATATTACTTATACTGCCTCCCCACTGTTCGATTCCTGTTCCACTAGTCAGAGCATACATATCTCCTGCTACAGTAAGCTATGCTGCGATTTTTAGCCTGTGAGGGGAACGCATTGCGGCCAAAGATCTATAAGGACATGTCTGTAGCATACAGTACTAATGATGATGGCTGCAGTGCTTTGCGTAAAATCAGTGGACAGCGCGGCTTCCCACTCGTAGACGCATGGATCATTACATGTATGGAATCTCACATTAGCATAGCATCCGCGGCTACAGTGATTAAAGCAATCAATTTAGTTCTATGATCAAATGAGTGACACTTTAAATGACAATCTTTTTTTTAAGTCAACATAAATAATAATAACAACAATAATAATAATAATAATAATAATAATAATACTACTACTACAATGTTTACTTTAAATATATTCCTGAAGGATGGGAAGCATATAGTTGCTAATACATTTGCTTAGATAATTGTCACATTACCTTTATGTGAATTTGTGCACTTTTACATATTTTGTAGCTCAGTACTATTTTATGTGTTTATTTTCCAGCTGATACTTTTTTGTAAATTAATCAAAATGAAACAAAAGGAACCCCCATAACAAAGTTAGATATAATAAAAAAGCATATACTAAACTATGGAGAACTCCGAAAACACACAAATTAAAAAGAAATTCATTCAAAAGCTCAGTCAAGCAAAATTCTTTGAAAACTAGATACATTAAGCAGAATATGCAATCATTAAATTTGATGAACAAGGACCAATCTCTCTATTGTATATTTCATATTCAATACAGCATGTACAGAGTATGCTCCTAATGTATGATATTCTCAGTTTGTTTGACACTTGTTTTCTAAAAGATACAGAATATCATTTGCTTTACAGCTCTATCATCCCAGTGTTTCAGGCATTTGTTTTAGCAAAAATTAACTTTCTGAAATATAGTTGCACAAAAAAAAACCCCCCACACATTTTTATTTTTATATATAGAACAGTTGTATCTTCATCATGTATGCATGTCCCTTGTTTATTAGCTAATTAGTATGGGCAGTTACTGTAACTACTTTCTCCAGATTTAAAGGCATGACTACTTATACTGTACATATGCAACCATTTAATCAAACAGTGATATTAAGAGGGAATGAAAGGAAACACAATTACAGGAACAAAACCTACTCTTTTACAGGTTTGTGGGTCCAGATATAACATATGGCCAGTAATATGCCCAAAGAACAATAACAAATAAAGAAAAGGAGGGCAAGTAGTTCATAAAAGAAAACAATGAAAAACATCAATGTGAATAAATGATAAAGGTAAAGGTATATGCAAAAATACACAAATGGGGGAACTGATAGGCCCTGCATTGTTGTTTTCCTTTCTCCACTCAACATCTGCACTGCTGGAATCTGTGATTTTGGGGCGTCTCTACACAAACATACCTTGATCTATGGGAGTGCAAACAGAGCTTTATATTGGGGGTCATTCCGAGATGATCGCAGCTGTGCTAAATTTAGCACAACTACAATCATTCACACTGACATGCGGGTGGACGCCCAGCACAGGGCTATCCTGCCCCGTATGTTAGTGTCGGACCCCCGCACAGAAGTGCAAAGGCATCGCACAGCGGCGATGCCTTTGCACTTCAAGAGTAGCTCCCGACCAGCGCAGCTTTAGTGTGCTGGCCGGGAGATACTCATCGCTCCCCGGCCCGCAGCGGCTGCGTGACATCGGCCCGCCCCACGTTCGGTCCGGCCACGCCTGCGTTAGCCGGCCCGCGCCCACAAAACGGCGGCCAAACACCGCCGTTCCGCCCACCCGCCCTACCTGTCAATCAGGCAGAGGCGATCGTAGCAGCCCAACGCCCTTTGGCCGTCTGGAATGAGCCGGCGCACTGTGGCGCCGATGCATGCGCAGTTCTGACCCGATCGCACAGCTACAATAACCTGCAGCGTGCGATCGGGTTAGAATGACCCACATAGTGCAGAATGACAAATAATAGCAATATTACCATGCTGGCAATTACTAATTAAGGGCATCTTTAATGTGCACAAAACTAGTGGACAAAGTTATTATGACACTGGCAGAACCTGTCCAATTATGTTGAGTAAACACCTGGGGTGGGTAAAACTGCTATGGAGCAAGCGTTGACTTTGATAACTGCCTTGAGCCTTACAGACACATGATAAAATGACTGGAGCAATAGTAGAATAGACATGGGACTACATGGAGGACATAGTATGATTATAAAAACAGTGAATAAGGACAAGTGAGATCCGTGTCTTTTGCATGTGGTAAATATGATTACAGAAGTGGATGCATTAATTAACAATGTATTACAGTAGAAAACTGTGTAAGCAACTTTCTATTTTACAACTGTACACATGTAAATAATACACAGACCAAGTAAAGACTACTGAAGTAGATTTTTTTTTTCTTTTTTTGCTTTATAAAGAAAATAAATAATACTACTGCTGCTGCTACCCTTCTTTCTGTAGGGGAAGTTCTGTGCATACAGATTATTGACCCAACCTTCCAACAAAAACAGTATTCAGAAGTGATTTTCAAGTGAGCTACTTGACTTCAATCAGCTGCAAAGCTTCTTTTATTCTGTTATCACATCAGCATTGGGAATGAATGCCAAAGATTCAATAGTCTTCCTGAGGAAGTGCTGTCACACTATTAGAATAGCAATGAGCCTCCCTCCCCTCATCTCACATACTCTCCGTCTTGCAGATGAATGTATGCATGACAAAAAATAAATACAACAAGGAAAGGTAAATCACTGATAGGTGTGCAGGACATACATAATAACTGAAGTGGAAAACTGACAGAATGTCCAAGGGCATTTTGATCTATTTACAAATGAAAAAAAAACAACAAAACCCTAAACTGTGTTTCACATTGGGCTATATACTGTATGACGTGTATACAAATGCTGCGAGATACATGCACAACTCTGTCCATGAAAATGATCTGCCCTGAATTGCAGTGCAGTGTTTAATTTAGCATTTTTTTTATGTTTCTGTAAAGTAAAAAGAGGCATGCTTATAATTAGAGTGACCAGATTATTCCTTTTACCTGGGACGCTCATGAATTACACAGGTTCTGTGGCTGATTAAAACCAGCTGAAGTGTAGGCTTGAAGTCAGCCAGCCACAGAACCTGTGTAATTCCTGAGCGTCCCAATTAAAAGGGATAATCTGGTCACTCTATTATAATCATATGTACACTTAATATATCAGCTAATTAATAATATGCTGACACAGCAGAATAAAATTAGCAGTATTTCCCTGAAATCAGAGTATTTTATTATTTATTATCAGTTTTTTTATATAGCACACACATATTCCGCAGCTCTCTACAGAGAATATTTGCCCATTCACATCAGTCACTGTCCCATTTGAGCTTACAATCTATGTTCCCTACCACATGTACATGATGTGTTCACATACACCTTTTCTATTTTCCTAAATTTGGCACGCCTTGCATAGCACGGCTAAGCTTTTTTCTACGAGTAGCGAGTGGATGAATTTTATGATTTTTGTTTGCCATAATAGAATATGAATAAAGTAGCATATTAACCACTTAACTGGCATGGTCAGAGCACATGTGACCGCACTGCTGCACTATGTCCCCCAGTTTTTGATGAGAAGATCCATTCTGCAGATGTGTATATCATAATATCAACATATTTGAGGGGCCGTGGCTTGGCTGGCGACCTAGGTGGTTGTGCTGCACAGGAGCTCTGGCAAGCCCTGTGCTCCTTCAGCTTGCACAAGAATCTGCTACCTGTACCCCTGCCTGCCATAGTGCCAACAGTAGCGTGGATTGGGTAACGGAGATGGGGGACGGGCTTATTCAGCCCCGCGAGTTGTGGCCTTCTCACCCCCTAAAAGCCAGGACCTCGATTAGTTGTCTCCCTCCCAGAGATGCCCAAGGAGCTGGGGACAGTGGCGGGACTCCTTTCACCTGATGCCCGCTCTCTACGGTCAGTGGAGCAGCGACTGAGCGCCTTCCCTGGGACTACGAGGCGCCGTGTTGTGTGCCAGAGCGTGGGTGTCAGACCTGCTGAAGCAGTGCCTTGTAGGTGCAGCAGGTGACGGCAGCCATCTTACCCAAGCAGGGAAGTGAGACACTGCAGCACGGGAGGGTTGATGGCTGGCTGTGAAGACACTCTTCATACAGTCAGTGCTGCACCTGACATTCTGGGCTTCAGAAACAAACTGCTGTGACCATGCTCTGGTGCATGATAAGGGGTGTGAGGAGGGAAAATCCGTACCCTGGATGCTCTCTCCCTCCCCTATATTTTAGTGAGACACATTGGGAGCAGTGGTTATATAACCTGGACTCCTGCTTCCATTCTTGATCACTGCTTATTACTAATCCATATGGTAGTAGTGTATGAATAGGTGGAGGTACCTTTTATTAAGGGATATTTGATTTGATTTGTGGTATATTATATTTTCACACTGGGAGGTTAACCCACACCGTTTCCCCCTGATTACACTCTCTTAAGCCAAGTCTTAAGTGCAGCAGCTATACTTTACGACACTGAGCTCCTTGCATAGGTTATATTGAGATCCCTCTGGTGGCCGGTCTGCTGTACTAGACCCAGCTACTTAATTTTGTGAGTTTTTCGCTAAATACAATTCAGACATAGCTCTTTCCCTCCACAGGTAACTCCTGCGGCGGAGGGTCACCATAGTACTTACCCTCTTAATGTCCACATCTTTTTAAGACATTTTTAAGGCATAGTGGATATGCTGCCAACAATTACTTAATGACTCGCTAATGCCAACCCACCGGGAGTCACTGTGCTAAGGGCATCTCTGAGAGTATTAAATAAAAAAATGGCAAAAGGTCTCATAAGTCAGAACGGGTAGCAGCTGGGTGTTTATGTAATACTTCTCAAAACGGAAACACACCTCATCTTCACATGACCATGTCACAGACAGATATGAGACCATTCCTATGACCCACTCCATCCAGACCCGGCAAATATATTTTTGCCTCAAACCCCTCCAACTTCCCCGAAGTAATCTCCAAAAGCAGATCTTTCTAAACAAGATCTCCAAGACACCATACAAAGAGAATTAGCGACTGTCAGGAATGACATTTCACAGCTCTCCGACAGAATGCCTACCTTGGAAGATCAACAAGACTCAGCTGACGTTTTCATGAGATCTCTCACGGATATTATCTCAGCCCAATCGGACGATATCCGCTCACTTCGTTCACGGATGATAGATCTTGATAACAGAGGAAGGATAAATAACATACGAATCAGGGGTTTGCCAGAAGATCTACCCCAATCAGGCCTGATAGATACCCTTACAAAAATATTTAATGAGGTACTGGAAAACGACCCTAACGGCACTATAACATTTGACAGAGCCCATTGTGCTTTTAAACCAAGAGGCCTCCCTGCAGACCGTCCACGCGATGTTATCTGTCGTCTGCATTATTACTCCCACAAAGACAACATCATGGGTAAAGTACGACAGCTAGACGGAGTTGATTTTAACGGCACGAAGATCCATAGCTATCAAGATCTGTCCTGGCATATGGAGAGCCCTTAAGCCTATTACAGATGAAATCCGAAAGCGTCCACTTTAAATCTGGCAGGGCTTTCCCTTTAGCCTTCAAGTTTCTTCATCCGGGAAGATCTACACCTGGACCACTCATTCTGATCTCTCTCTGTTCTGGTCTTGATCTACCGAAAATAAATATTCCCAACCGGGAATTTACCACACCCGACCTACAATCACCACAGCCAATTGGAAACAGTTCTCCATGACAAGAGGTGCATAATTCTAAGAAGAAGAGCCCAAATGCTTCTACGGCGAGTTAAGATACAAGTATCACCTGATTGACTTTTCCTTGGAAGCAGGCGGTGACCTTTCTTCTCCGTTCCTTTGGCGCAATTGGACTCTACTACTGTATGCCAAATATTTGTGAGATCTACTTAAAATAATCTTGCATGATTGGTTAATTATGAGTACTTAGCGGTGACTGCCATCCCCCTTACCCCATATGGCCATTGTGCCTCTTGGATTTCTGGTCTCTTTGCATACCTGTCTTCCCATGGCGGGTTTTCATATGTTACTACTGTTCTTATTTACTGTGATTTGCTTTCACATCTTTTCCTTTTCATACTTGACCTCCTCTCTTTCTTTTTCTTTCTTGATCAATCCGAGAGTATACAGTGCGTCCTACTGTTCTACAGCTTATGACACAACCAGGCAAGTTTAAAATGTCATTGATTAATGCCAGAGGCCTCAACGTCTCAGAAAAAAAGATCCAATTTACTTAGATCTTTATGGTCTGAAAGGTTTGATGTTGCTTTAATCCAAGAGACACATTTTACAATCTTTGTCCACAGTTCTTCATTGGCCAACCACCATTTTCCCTTAGCATACTATTGTAATAATCCAGATGGCAAGTCAAAGGGTGTAGTGATATTATTCTCTAAAAATCTGCAAGTTACAGATATATCTGTACATAAAACGAGACCAGGAAGATTACTGGTTGCAAATTGTAAAATTTTTACACAAACCTATACATTTTAGTGATATATGCTCCCAATCATTTTCAAACATCTTTTTTCGACCTCACCTCCTATGCCTAGATTCTCTTATCACAGGTATTGTAATCTTGGGGGGGGGGGGGTGATAGGAATTGGACTATGGACCCGCTCCTAGATACCTCCTCCAATGCCCCTAATTTCTCTAAACATAAACACTGTCAGGTCAAAAAGACAGTTCATTGGCTCCAACTGTCCGACTCTTGGAGGGTTAAGCACCCGTCTGGACGTGATTATTCATTTTATTCTAACCCGCATCAAGTTTATTCACGTCTAGACTATTTATTTATAAGCCATAGACATCTCCCCCTATTAGTAGAGACATCTATAGGCTTTATAACATGGTTGGACCATGCTCCAGTGTTCATGACAATATCAGTGCCCCTGCAATCCATGGGCCAGTGGACCTGGCGTCTTAATGAAACCCTACGTCATGATAAATATTGCAAGGGCAAAAATGATAAAGCACTATCAAAATATTTCACGATTAACGATACTGCAGAGATCTCAAAAGTAATTCTTTGGGAAGCACATAAATGTGCTCTGCGAGGCAAGCTTTTACAGCTCGGCTCTTATAAAAAATTAAAAATCAGCTCAAATAACCAAACTGTTACAAAACATGAACTCATTGGAGACTTTACATAAATCTTCCTTATCTCAAGCAGAGTTTGTGGAGTTGACTGACGCTCGGACACAACTAAACCAAATTCTCAATGATAATATTTAACTCTCTATACGTAAATGCAACAATAAATACTATCAGTGGGGTAACAAGCCAGGACGCCTTTTAGCCCAGGCGCTCAGAGCCAAATGGGTGACCTCGTTCATCTATAGTATAAAAAACAGTAGGGATTCTCTCCGTTTTCAGACTCCCAAAATAGCAGCCTGTTTTAAACTTTATTACTCAAATTTATATAACCTAGTTAAACACTCTTTGGGCTCTGATTTTTTTTCTAATATCTTGCTATCTAAAGCTTAACTTTAAAAAGTTGCCTACCCCATAATAACAGCTCATGAGATAGAATCTTTTGACAGTCCTTATACTTTACAGGAAGTGGAACTAGCTATAACCTCTATGTCCTCAGGTACAAGTCCCGGCCTGGATGGTTTCTCAACCACTTATTACAAGAATTAAAAGACATGTTGGCTCCCAAACTCCTCCAAGCTTTCAATTCCATTTTGGCAGATACCCATATCTCACAGTAATCTCTAGAAGCCCAAATATCTGTAATCGCCAAACCAGGGAAAGATCCCTTGATGTGCTCCAGTTACCAAACTATATCTCTGCTGAACGTTGATATAAAACTGTTTGCAAAATTGATGGCTAACAGACTAAATTAATTCATCACTTCCCTTATATACAGTGATCAGGTGGGGTTCATTCCAGATCACAAGGCTAAAGACAACACAACCAAAGTTATTAATTTGATACATTTGGCTTCGCGTGGGCAGATCTCCACTATTTTACTGTCAACGGATGCCGAAAAGGCATTAAACAGGGTTAGCTGGAATTTTATGAGATCGGTGCAGGAGCGCATCGGGCTGGGTCCGCAGACTCTAAGCAGGATTATGGCTCTCTATGCATTGCCAACAGCATGGGTCCGTGTTAATGGCTCCCTATCTGATTCTTTCTCTATAAGCAATGGGACGACACAAGGGTGCCCTTTGTCCCCATTAATCTTTGTTCTGTACATAGAGGCATTAGCTAGTGCTATTAGGGCTATTGACCAGATCACTGGCTTAAAAATTGCTGACAAAGAATATAAATTAGCAATGTTCGCAGATAACTTATTGACAATAGTTACACGTCCCACTCACTCTCTTCCACTTCTTATGAGTGAACTAGATACTTTTAATATCCTCTCCAACTTTAAGGTTAACACATATAAAGCATGCACCCTCAACATTTCATCATCTCCATCTACAATAGCTATATTAAAATGTTCATTCCCATTTATCTGGAAAAATTCACACAATCACCTATCTGGGTGTCCAATTATCTCAGATTCTATCTCGTTTACTATCTTTCCAACCACTCCTCCAAACAGTAAAGAATGATTACAGTAGATGGCATCTTCGACATCTGTCTTGGTTAGGCAGGGTAAACGTGGTTAAGATGAACACTCTACCTAAATTGCTGTATATTCTTCAAACACTGCCTATACAGATTCCAGACTTGTGGTTCTGGTCCATACAACTCCTCATTCAACAATTCACATAGTTTCGTAAGAGACCTGGAATAAGCAAATCCACCATGATACGACCAATTCGGCGTGGCACATTACAACTCTCAGATATAAAGAATTACTATAATGCAATTCTGATTAATATGATTCTGGACTGGACTAGGAGTCGGGAAACTAAGCAATGGGTGGGATTGGTATGCTTATATATGCAACAATACTCTGAAATTTTTCGTTGGCTTCCTTCATTACCTAAACTCTCACACTGAGACTTTTCACACCTACACAGTAGGAATTGGCTTCTAACACCTTTCCAAAAGACTGCCTATCCTAGGATAATTGACTAAATCAGCAGTTATTTTTATTTATTACTTGCTTCAAATACACCCAATAGGTTATAGCAATAACTTTGTTCATAATCCCATTATAATTTTGGATCACATACCGAATTGGGGAAAAACAAAACACAAAAAAAAACCCCACTGCTTTCTCTCCCTCTCTCATCATCATATGCAGCTCAAACTTATAGTAATCTGTCATTGATGACCAAATGTATACGTATTGCTCCAGCTTCATTCTTTCACTCCGCCCACCACGTTCTGCAGTTCCTATCACCCCATCACAGGCTTCTATTCTCCAATCCCTTGGCATTTTAAAAAGAAAACACAGGCGCATTCGTGGGAAGCGAACAGGCCGGAAATGTATTTCCCCCGGTAACCATCTAAGTCCTTTGCCCACCTGCTCACCCCCATACTCAAAGAACAATCAAATAGAAGTGATACCCAAAAGACGGCCCTGTGTTTGGAAGGACAGAACTGTCAACTCTCACTTTGTGACCCCCATACCCAGAGCTCCTGCACTTAACATAAAGAAAACTGAAGGCCCTCTGGTATGCCCAATCAGGTCAGTCCTTTGTAATGCAAGATCTATAAGAAACAAGACTGCAACAATTGCTGACCTTATTGAATCTGCAGATCTAGCCTATATTACAGAGACCTGGCTAGATGAAAATGCAGCACCTATATTGGAGGCTGCAGTACCAACAAACTACTCTGTCATTCACAACCCAAGACTGGACCGCAGGGGTGTCGGGGTGGCTATCTGCTTTAAAAAAGAACTTAAACTTAGGGTCCACCCTATTGAAACTACTCGCTCATTCGAGTGCATTGCTGCCCGGAGTTCGACAGGATTAGGTTTCAGAGTACTTCTCATTTACCGGCCCCCTGGAGATGGAAAGATATTTCTACAAGAAATTGCAGACACTGTTGCTGGCCTGGTTCTGGAACATCAAAGATGGCTCATCCTCGGGGATTTCAATGCATGGGTGGATGATGAGCTCTCACGCTTTGGCCAAGACCTCCTGTGCACAATGAATGGTCTGGGCTTCACACAGGTCATTCCCTCTGCCACACATAAAAGTGGTCACACTCTCGACCTTGTCTTTCAGATTGGATTAGAAGTCACTGACCTAAAAATAAACCCAGTCATCTGGTCAGACCACTACTCCCTCTGGTTCTCAGTTGCAACCCCTCAAATAAGATCTCTGCCTGTGGAGTTGACCAGGTATCGTCCAAGGAGGGGTATGACTCCCCAGGCTCTTGCAGCAAATCTGGATCTCTCTGCTATACTGGGTCCCTGTGAAGATCCCTGTTCCCTAGTCCGTTATTATAATAGGGATGTTATGGCTGCAATTGATATTATCGCCCCTGTGCGTTTAATACCTCGTAAACCACAACGTCAAGCTCCATGGTTCGACAACAGTGTTAGTGAGCTCAAGAAAAGGGGGTATAGACTGGAAAGACGATGGAGGAAGACTGTCGATTGATATTCTTCGTTATGCTTTATTAGTTTTATTTTGTCATCCACTAGGTTAATCACTCGTAAGAAATCACAGTTCCTGTCAAATGAGATCACAGCAGCAAACAATAGGCCAGCTCAACTTTTCTGCACAGTGGAGATGCTTTGCAAGCCAGCATGCCTGCAGACTGATGAGACCCTCTCCCAGGCAAGATGCAACGAGTTTGCAAACTTCTTTGCAGATAAAATATCCACCATCCGGGCTGGAATCTCCACAGTGCCATCAAAGGAGTGCCAAACTACAAAGCCTGCCAATATAAGCTACCAGCCTTCATGGACCAGCTTTGACCCAGTGGATGTAAAGGACACTGCTGAAATTGCTCGGATTTTGCGTCCCACCACCTGTGATCTGGACCAGCCTCAACCAAGCTTCTAATAGGTTGTATGGATATAATTGGTCCTGTCTTTGCAAAAATTGTTCAATGCTCTTTGCAGACAGGCATTTTTCCTGGACCCCTAAAGGAAGCAATTGTTAGACTGCTTCTTAAAAAACCTAATTTAGATCCCGACTGCATGACCAACTACAGACCGGTATCAAACCTTCCTTTCCTAGGAAAGGTTATTGAGAAAGTGGTTGCAAATCAACTGGAAACCCGCCTGACAACCCATGATATTTATGATCCATTTCAATCAGGATTCAGGAGAAGACATAGCACTGAAACAGCTCTGGTGTGTGTGTTAAATGATCTTCTGATGGCAAGAGACAGAGGTGACTGTTGAATATTAATCCTTCTGGATCTCTCGGCAGCATTTGATACCGTGGACCATGGGATTCTGATTGAGCGACTGATACATTTCTGTGGTCTGGATGGCACAGTCCGAAACTGGTTCAAATCATTTCTCACAGGCAGGTCATAGAGAGTATCATCTGGATTATACTCATCACTACCAGTGCCATGTGGTGTCCCACAAGGTTCTATACTATCCCCCATGCTATTTGCAGTATACATGCTCCCATTGGGCGAAATAATCAGGCGCCATGGCCTGGTCTACCACTGCTATGCAGATGATACACAACTGTACTTGTCCTTTGCTCCGGGCACTGATAACCCAATAGCAACCCTAAATGGCTGTCTAGCTGAACTACAGGAGTGGATGAGCACCAGCTGGCTGCGACTGAACCCGGATAAAACAGAGGTCCTTATGATACGACCGCAACATCAAAGGACAAGACTACAGCATAGCCAACCAACTGGACTTACACTTGGGGATTCAGAATTACAGACCAGTGATCGTGTGCAGAATCTTGGCGTTGTCCTGGATGGTGGCTTGACACTTAAACATCAGATATCAGCCACAATCAAATCCTCATTCTTTCACCTGAGGAACATAGCCAGAATCAAGCACTTAATTCCCTCAGATGACATGCCAAAAGTCATACATGCATTTGTATCATCTCGTTTAGACTACTGTAATGCCCTCTACCTTGGTCTACCAGCAAAATAATTGCAACGCTTACAGCTGGTGCAAAACACAGCTGCCAGGCTATTAACCAACCAGCCCCGTTCTAGCCACATAACACCCATCCTCTACACCCTTCACTGGCTGCCTGTAAGATGGCGAATCATCTTCAAGATTGGCTTACTGAGTTTCAAAGCATTACATGACCAAGGCCCAAGGTACCTGAAACAGCTTCTGACCCCATACTGCCCCACTCGATTACTGCTATCTGTAGATGAAGGACTTTTAGCAGTACCTAGAATCTACCGTAATTCATCTGGGGGTCGAGCTTTTAGTCATGCGGCTCCAACTCTATGAAACTCACTTCCCCGCACAGTGCGAGAGGCCCCAACTATAGAATCCTTCAAAAGTAGACTCAATACTTTTCTGTTTACTTCTGTATGCTTCTGTATTTTATGAACATATACTTCATTATTTTCTGTACTATATTATGCTATGTATCTGTTAAGCGCCTTGAGTCCTATCGGAGAAAGAGCGCTATATAAATAAAATTATTATTATTATTATTAAACTTCATATGTTTCATCCAACTATTTCCCACACTCTCTCTTTTTGCAAGGTGGTGCGCCACCGAACATATATCTCCTCAGAATTTGGCCCCTTAACGTCTTTTTTAGGTAACCTCTATTTTTAACTGGATATTTCTCTTTCTCGCTTCCGAAAATGGGCGGTGGAGGGACTCTTTAGGGTTGGTCAACTGGTGCAACCATCAGGGGTTAAACAATTTTCAGACATTCAAATTAAATGGGATATTCCACAAACTGATTTCTGTAAGTACCTACATGTCAGACACTTCTTGAACTCAGGTAACAGATTCCAGCAGGCATCTAGAGAGCTAACACAATTTGAGAGGCTCTGTGTTACCCCTAGTAACCCCATACATACTGTATCCACCCTATATAAACTATTACAAACTTCTGAACTCCACACACTAACCTCTTTTACTCTAGCATGGGAAAGATATTTGAACATTTCACTTTCAAATACAGATTGGGAGACTATCTTTCTCAAGGCCCACAAAAGTACCATCTGCACACAAGAGAAACACAGTATAAAATTTTACTGAGATAGTACAGACACCCCACCCTTCTACATGCCATCTACCACAACTATGGCCAAATGCTGAAGATAACGTAATGCTCTGGGCTCTTTGCTACATATCCGCTGGAGCTGTCCACTAATAAAAAAACTACTGGGATGATGTTATAGCCATCTCCCAAGATATTCTTAACACTACTGTTCCCTCTAATCCGGCTTTTTGGCTGTTGAACCACTCCTCCCTGGCTCTCTCAAGTTAAGCAAAGCGGCTAGATACACAATACCTGTATCCACTAACCCCCTACGCGGAAGGCTTGGTTTTCTAGGATAGACTATTATAAGATATCCTCTTGACCTCTAGAAATAAATTAGCCAAATTTATCACTATTTGGCTTCCCTGGTTAGAATATAAATCTTCGGATTCCTATAAAGATTCATTTTTTTCAGCAAGTAGATGAGGCTAAATGCCCCACTTCACGGCAAGTTCTCAGATATGTTTTAACTGAGCTACCTCGGATTTTGGTCAATCTTCTACTCTGCTTCACACCTTTTCCCCCTTTTATACCCCCACTTCTTTTTTCTCTACCTTAATTGAAGTGCATGCTGTCTTAATTGGATTTGAATTGGATTTGAAACTCTTTCTTTTTTCAACAGTGAACTTATGTTTACTTCTCCTCTATGTAGTGACCTACTGTACTATATTTAATGTACTTGTTTACAATGATAACCTTTGTAACATCACTTGATACAATGACAAAAAAAATTTTTTTTAAATACTTTTTAAACTATATTGAATAATAAACAAAACAAACAAACAATTATTATGAATGGTTTTGAAGGGAAAATTGTCAGTTAAGTGGTTCAAGAAGCAAATTAAGAAAAATCACAAAACAGGGCTAAATCTTGGAGTATATGGCATGCCAAACTGTACCATACAGGGCAGGATATTGTAAAGGTGTATGTGGACACATCTGTACATGCACACACATACACACAAGGGTTGTTTTTTATTTATATAAAAAATGTTGTCGGGACCCAATTAACCTGCAGTACCAGTATATTTTAGGATTGTGGGACTAACAGCAGGAAATCCACACATGTACGGGGAAACTATACAAACTCCACACATAGCCATGGTGGGAACTGAATCCACAACCTCAGTGCTGTGAGGCAGTAATGCCTCTGGTTTTACTATTAGCAGAGGTGAAGTACAGCTACTAATAGGATACTGCTCTATGTATGTGTGAACGCACAGAAAAATATTTAACAGGTGCAAAAAATGGGCTCTAATGAAATAGCTTGAAGCTATAAAGTGTAAAGGCACCCATTAAATTTACAGGCTACTTAAATTCCCCCTTTGCAGGCTAATTATTTTTTAGAATTGCAAAGATTTCCATAGTAAGCCTGCTTTATCTCTGCCCAATCTTTGATTATGGTCTAAATGAAGAAGATTTATATGAGAAATATTGGGAAAGATGCAAATCTATGGTGTGGGGAAGCAACACTATAATCGGGTCCACAGCAGTAGCTCTAACTTTTTAGTTGACCAAGGCTTTATAGCTGATCCAGGGCTGTATTATCCATAAGGCGGACAAGGCTGAAGCCTAGGGGCCCCCACAGGGACTAGCAATCTAGGATGCAGGCACTGTTACCTGCATCCTAGGGCTTCAATGGTTAAAATAACTTTGCACTCTGCCATAGCAAGGTGCACTCGTAGTCTGAGGTTTTTGTAACAATAACCGGAAGGGGACAGTGGACCAATAGAGTACTAGAGCTATTTCAAAAGAGAATAGAGAAAATTAAGGTTGATTGCGCTGTGAGAGGTCAGAAAACTTTATTTTAACTGGTAATCTGTGTGTGTGAATACTGAAACTGCAAATTATACCATAATTTCTGCTTCCTGAACGTCAGCTGTAGTGGGGTGAAATATTGAAGTGCCAGAGGGAGCCCAAAATACCTAAAAGCATAGGGGACAGACATGAATTAATACATCCCTGCTTATATTAAATTAATCATGGGCTCTCCTACACTATTTTCAATTACAAAATAAAATAAAAATTATTTTAGCTTTGAAAGAGATTTAGTGGAACCAATACTGTAAAATCAACATTATTGGATAGGTAGACACACAGACTGATAGAAAAATAATTAACCTCCATAACAAAAAGCTTGATGGCT
Source organism: Pseudophryne corroboree (assembly GCF_028390025.1). Classification (NCBI taxonomy): domain Eukaryota; kingdom Metazoa; phylum Chordata; class Amphibia; order Anura; family Myobatrachidae; genus Pseudophryne; species Pseudophryne corroboree. Next base: position 446,403,656 of record NC_086449.1, on the reverse strand, counting down.
CAAATAAAGTTTTCAATCTAAAAAGAACGTACTGCAGATAATGGATATTGGAACTCATTTTAGCACTGCCAAATCTAATGGACATTCAAAATAGAACAAGAGTAACATTAAAAGCACAAAACAGGCCAACACAGTGGGAAATGTAGTTACAGGGATATTATTAAAGCCATTTTTTAGTCTTCTCAACAAATGAAGTCCTGGTACCAGCTGAGAAGTAATTTGACTTATGACTATGTAAATCTGCACTGCCTGGCAACAAGACCTACAAAATAGGCTTTGTATTCATTGTTTATGCAGAAGTTTTAGTGAACTGTATTTACAGTTCAGATGTAAGAATACAGGCTTTTTATTTCATTGGCACAAACTTCTATGAAGGAGAAACAAAACAGGGATCAATCAATGCCTAGAAACTGAAATGAGCTCAAAGACATGAGGAGTGACACAGTTATTATTGCAACAAAGGCAATTACCACTATATACTTTGGTTCAATAAGAGTTACATATTTGAGAATGTTACATTACATTTATGTTAATGAAAATGTACTCATTGTCCTTTTATGTTTTATTTACTAATATATTAACACCGCATGTTAGCGTTGAGCAATATTTTAATTATTAATCCATACAATATTCCCGTCATTCAGCACAAAGCTGCAGAAGGCTGTATTTTTGACCAGAAGACTCTGACTTTAAGTATTCCTAAAACTAGTCCACCCAGATCTCTCAACAAAATGAACTGAAATCATTAATTCCTGATCTATTCAAAGAGTATAAATGAAATGCAAATTTACAAATAATGTGCAGTAAAATATTTTTCAAAATGGTGATGCAACAGTAGGAGCCACATAGATTGCATAAAGTATAACTGTAATGTCACAGAAACCTGTAGAATTACCAAATATACTGTACCAATCTTTAATTAATTGTAGTTGATGAAAAATGGTTTGAGGACGGATTGTGTTAAGCAATTGACAGAAGCATTGTGATATAATACTATTTTAGGTGGAATAGTTACAGCACTGTGTACATGCTTTTTAAATTCGTAGCAAGAAATAAAAGAAGAGAGGCTCTGTTGCCAATGACTTTAAATTATCGTAGGCAGAAAGCTGAAAACAGCAAGCATTTCTCTACAAACAAATTTGCACAGATTGGAAGTCTGAGTCGCTAACAGATGAGGTTTAATAGAGATCAATGAAAATATATGTAATTGAGGAGTAAAACAAACAAACCAAAAATACGGTAAATACAAGTTGCTATATTACTTTGGCTATTAAAGAGATGTTTTAACTAAAGTCACATTAATCTCAATGGTGAGATAGTGCAAACAGTGGGTATAAATAAGCACAACATAAAAAATGAACTGAACCCTTATCTAATGGGCCTGATTCAGAGATTTATGTTAACTTGGTGTTAATGCACATCTGCAATGGACTGTGTATGCACCAATGCCACACTGTGCAGATCTCATCCTTCAACAGACTCTCAAACTTATATTGACAGAAACAGCTGCCATCATAAAAACTGTCTCAACTCGATACCAAATCTAAAAGAATAAGGTGAAATTGCTCAGAAGAGCAGATTTATAAGCATCAGGCAGACGATCTAGAGGAGAGGTTTAATAGGTGTGGCTATGATAGAACTTCCATTAAGGCAGTGAAAGAGGAAGTGGCAGAGCTAGATATAAATGCTCTTTTAGGTACTAAAGTTCAGAATAAAGAGGAAATAAATCATTTTGAATATGCTTTTATAACAGGTTATAATATACAACATAAAGCATTGGAGCGAGCTTTCAGAAAGCATTGGGCTGTCATAAAAAAAGATCCAATCCTAAAAGAAGTTCTACCCGAACAGCCTCTATTCATCTATAGAAAGGCCCCAAGCTTAAACAATAAACTAGTCCTACATAGAAGGAAGGGAGAATAAATACAACAGGTTTCAACAGATGTGGTTGTTGCATTGGTTGCAAGAAAATCAGAACAGATATGGGAAAGAAATTAGAAAAGCTAGAAATCAATGACAATACACATAAGATACAAGATTTCATTTCCTGTAACGTTAAAAATGTAGCATATGCAATAGAATGTCCTTGCCATTTATTCTATATAGGACACACTTCAAGACCACTCAGTACACGTGTTGGCGAACATATTAGGAATAAAAAGAAAGGGTTAGAAACTGATGCCTTGGTAAATCATTTTAGACTACATCATAACTGTGACCACAAACTTATTGTACAATTTGTGGGTTTGAAATGTGTGGAATGCAACCATCGACAGAGAAACCTATCAAAACTCTTAGCAAAAACGGAAATGGAACATTTATATAAATATAACACTTTAGTGCCAGGGGGCATCAATATAGACTTTGAGTTAAAATGGTTTATCTGATGTTTGTATTAATTGACTTATGACTGGTTTATTGTTTCCCTGAATCTGGTGTATCTTTTTTGGTAGTGACTTTTTATTTTATGGATTCCAATTGAATTATGGTGGAACAACTGAACAAGAACGAGGAGTTGAATGAAAGCTACGTTTCATATGTATGGACTCTACCCTACAGAAATTACTTTGATTCGTTAAAACCAATAAGACCTGTTCTAATCTATGAGGTATTGATATGGTATGTAAAGAATATTTTTCTATTTCAAACGTTATGTTTAACATCGGGTTTCCCAAACTACATGTGAAAGAAAGGGATAGGTCCAATGGAGGCCTATTAATCAATTTGAGAGAGATTCGAGGCACCAATAGTGTCGCTTCAGCACGTAATACCTATTAGGATGGCATTATGGTTGCCTAGCAACAGAGAAGTGTGGACATGACGCGATCCCAGAAGTGACGTAGCGCACGTCTGGTTACCGTGGAGACACCGGGAGTAACGCCAGAACGGACAGACTGCATGCGTCCCTTCGGCTAATATCGGACCACTGAATATTTTCTCATTTACACGTCTTTTGAACCTATTGGTGGATTTAGATTATCCAACGATGGTGTTATCAACGGAATGCCTCTTTTCTCTTATAAGATTAGAGAATCAGGATCCCTTTTCCATAGTAATTAGAATAAACAAATGGATGCGGCCATGTTGTAACAGGTGTTACACGTATGCAATTTTCATTAGGAATGGAGGATGTGTGTTTATAATGATTTAAGTTTTAGGGTAAAACACACTTACCTTGAAAAAAACCTGGAATAGGTTTGAAACGCGTTGGTTCAGTGCAGGTGAGCCCCGCTGCGGTATCCAGAGGATCAGATTACCAGAGTCCAGATTGATGCTTCCTGGGTGGCTAACTGGCTGTTTGATTACATCCATTTTTGAGAACTAGTGTTGGTTCTCAAAACCTTCTGGTAATTTTTTCATCTATACCACTTTTGGATTTCCGCTGCATTTAGTGTGCTTAGATTAGAAAATTTTATGGAACCCATCTTTTAGGATTTAAAATATTTTATTTTTTAGTGTTTTTATCTGTGATCATTAGTATTAAAAACGTATTGCATGAGATCTCGGTATCTTTTATTTTTTTATGAATACCGGCATTTGAAAACCTTGGAGACAACACTTAAGAAGAGGAGCAGCTGAAAGATGCCCTTACACGCCAGCTGATTTATACACTACAGGAACATAACTAGTATATCACTATTATATTGTGATTTCTGCATTGATTTTTTAAAGAAAAGTCCTACTATTGTGGAAGCACCATACATGTTATCTGTACTCTTCTTGTATTCTATGTGTCAAATCCTATGGTGAGGGAACACCCCTTTTTGTACAGTGTTGGTGTAGGCAGCATCTTTTCTGCGCACTTGAGACAATTCAAAAGTTTTTTTCATTGAGCCTATTTTAAATGCAGTGTTAAATTTGCTTAAATACCAGCGCTTTTAATCTCTTTGTGATTAAACTTGAAATTCTGTAGCGAAGCACGGGTATTCAGCTAGTTATATATAACATACAAAACAATAATAACTGACATCTTATATGAAAAGGGTAACTATTTCAAGCTAAAAATGAGAACTATAATCAACTAACTAGTATCACTGTTATGCTGAGGATTTTATTTTACTAACCATCAAAGGCTGATTTCAATGACTTCTGTCCAATATCAGTACAAATGATCAATCCCATTCAGCTACAACTTGCTCACAAATAATTATATGCTTCCTTATGAAAATTGTGCTTCTAATAAATCACAAGGCATCTCAATAAATAATTAATAATAATAATAATAATAATAATAATCTTTATTTATATAGCGCTCTTTCTCCCATAGGACTCAATAAATGCCAACATTACCCACCTATCAGTTAGATATATTGAATTGCAAGGGATACTTTTATAGTGTGCCCAGAGCTGTGCACTGGGATTAGTGATGGTTGGTTCCAGGGCCGGTGCTAGGTTTCTAGGCGCCCTAGGCAAAGTTTCACTCTATTGCCCCTGCTTACCCAAGTCCGTGTTCTGTAGTTACACGTCCCAAGATCCCCCAAACACACCAACAGTAAACAGTATTTCCCACACTCCTTCTGCACAACTATGGATGGCGACACACTTTGCACAAAGAGATGGACTATAAGCAGTATTACAAACAATAGTACCAGCACACCGTCAATGATTAATCACAAAGAACAATAGTAGTACTGCACAGGTGCTATCTCTATGTTGAACCTTTGGAGTCAAATATATGGTCTTATAGTTTAACCACTGATGGCGTAATCCACGGTGAGAGTAAAGGTGGGTACACACTTTGCGATAAATTAAACTATATCGCTCATTTTGACCCATCCTGAGCAACGTTGGTTACTTTATCGCCCAATGTGTAAGCTGCCGCCAACGAGCGATGCGCGGCACCGTGGGTCGTCAATGACCCTCGGTGTCGGCCATGCATGCAGCTCAATTTGGACTCACTGTCCAAAACTGCATGCTCCGGCCGAAGGCAGCATGACATCACAGTATGATATCATTAGTGATATCTTCAGTGGGGGAGATTCAATTGTTTGAAAAGTCAGTTGGGAGTCTGTTTTTTCCTATCTAATAGACAGGAAAAAACAAACACGCAACTGACTTTTCAAACATTTGAATTCCCCCAGTGTGTATGCCCACAGTCGAGCGGCCCGGCCCGGGAGGAGAAAAACTAGGCGATGTCGCTCACTGAGCACATCACCTAGTGTGTACCCACCTTTATGTATAAGCTATTAAATAATCAGCACTGCCTAAATAAGCTGTAAATTAGATTTACTATAGTAAGACCATCAATGGAATATGCACTTCAAGTTATATACTGTAGTTAGAGATAACTGGCCTGATTTTGAGTCACATGCATCTCTTTCCATTGATGCACACAGGGCTGTCATCAGTAATTGTGGGGCCTGAGACTGACAAAATAGGCAGGACACCTGCCTAAATAGCAACATTTATCTGTAAAATCCCAGTGTCATAATGAAGCAATATGTTTATCTTCATCCACTATTAAACTTAAATAATGTTTAGCCTGAAACCCCCCAGAACAACATTACTCTCGATAAGCTACACTATATGGTGCATCATGCAAAGAGGAGATTGCTCATCGCCATGTTCAGCAGGCAGAAGGGGAGGGGTGCGCATGGAAGATGTGCAAATATGAACAGTCCCTGGGAGATGCTGCAGCTACACAGGGTAGCCGATTCAGATGGCCGATGCACAGGGACAGTTGTTTTAAAAAATTCCTTCCCAAGCATCTGCCACTATTGTTGTGTAGCCTGGTGCAGCAGGTATAGGTGCTAGGAGCCACAGGCGGACCCCCTTCTCTGTCCGGGCCTGGGACTGCAGTCCTGGAAGACCCCCCTTGGTGGCAACCTTGGATTCACATAGTGCATAGCACGTTTTACCATACAGAGCATGCACAGAAGAGAAGTTCAATCATATGCGGATCCGCCAGTAAGCACTTCAAAGTAATTGAGTAGCTAACCACCAGTGTGGTCAACCTTTCACGTGTTTTGCCCATTACAGAGGGCTTTATCAAAGAGAAAGTGATCCAAGGGTGCTCCTATCTCCTTTTATAAGGGCAAAGATATTCAATTACCATCAATCAATTAATTATTTAACGTGTGTAAATGGTATGTGTTCAGGATCCCGGCTGTTGGGATACCGGCAGCTGTAATACCGACACCGGAATCCAAAAGCCGACAGTCAAGATCCCGAAGGTAAGTATGAACTGTTGGGTTAGCTTTAGGCTGCGGGACGGGGGGTTAGGTATAGGCACACTCCGGCTGGGTTAGGGTTAGGATGCGGGGTGGGGGAGGTTAGGGTTAGGCTGCAGAGAGGGGGGGGGGTTAAGGTTAGGCACTAAGGGGGGAGTGTTAGGGTTAGGCTGTGGGTAGGGGGGTATGGTTTAGGCACCACCGCGAGGAGGTTAAGCACCAATAGGGGAGGTTTGGGTTAGGCTGCGGACAGGGAGGGGTAGGGTTAGGCTGCAGACAGGGGTGGTTAGGGTACCCTGTGGACCCTTGTCGGCATTTCCGCAATCGGGATGCCGGCGTCGATATACTGACCACCGGCATCCCGACCGCCAGCTTTTCATACTAATCCCATGTAAACACGTATAGCCAGTACTAAGTGTACTCAATGTTAGTAAGTTATATCAAATAGTATAATATATGAAAAAAATAGTAAACATTTGGGACATTCTAAAAAATATATAAATACATTATCCCTTCACGCACTACAACGGTCAGACGCATCCCTCATGCACTACAACACTCAAAACTCCCCCCATACAACGCCCAGGTGCACTAAAACACTCAAACCCCCCCTACAACGCCCAGACGCATCCCCTCATGCACTACAACGCCCAGGCGCATCCCCTCATGCACTACAACACCCATACGCATCCCCTCATGCACAACGCCCAGACGCATCCCCACATGCACTACAACATCCAGACCCATCCCCTCATGCACAACGCCCAGACGCATCCCCACATGCACTACAACATCCAGACACATCCCCTCATGCACTACAACACCCAGACGCATCCCCTCATGCACTACAACACCCAGACGCATCCCCTCATGCACTGCAACACCCAGGCGCATCCCCTCATGCACTACAATGCCCAGGCGCATCCATTCATGCACTACAACGCCCAGACGCATCCCCTCATGCACAACGCACAGACGCATCCCCTCATGCACTACAATGCCAAGACACATCCCCTCATGCACTACAACACCCAGGCGCATCCCCTCATGCACTGCAACACCCAGGCTCATCCCCTCATGCACTACAACGCCCAGGCGCATCCATTCATGCACTACAACGTCCAGACGCATCCCCTCATGCACTACAACGCCCAGACGCATCCCCTCATGCACTACAACGCCAAGACACATCCCCTCATGCACTACAACACCCAGGTGCATCCCCTCATGCACTACAACACCCCGGCGCATCCCCTCATGCACTACAACACCCAGGCGCATCCCCTCATGCAATACAACACCCAGGCGCATACCCTCATGCACTACAACACCCAGGCTCATACCCTCATGCAATACAACACCCAAGCGCATACCCTCATGCACTACAACACCCAGGCGCATCCCCTCATGCACTACAACACAGAGACACATCCCCCCTACCATATGCTATAACACCCAGGCACATCCCCTCACGCACTACAATATTCAGACACCCCCTCCCCCCCCTTCACCATACACTACAACACCCAGACACATCCCCTCATGCACTACAACACCCAGGGACATCCCCTCATGCACTACAATATTCAGACCCTCCCCCCCCCCTCCATATACTACAACACCCAGGGACATCCCCTCATGCACTAAAATATTCAGACCCCCCCCCCCCCTCCCCCCATATACTACAACACCAAGGGACATCCCCTCATGCACTACAACACCCAGACACCCTCCTGATGCACTACAACCCCTCCCCTTCATACACTACAACACACACACAGCCCTCATACACTACAACCCCCCCTACATACACTTCAGCACACACACACACCCCTAATACACTACAACACCCAGGCCAACCCCTTCACAACAACTCACCAGTTGCTGCTGCACATGGACCAGGCATTCTCTTGCTGCACTGCAGTCTGGAGCTCTATGCAATACGTGCACACACTGCTCCCACCTCCTCCAGAGCAGAGAGCAGGTCCCGCCTTGTGTGTGAGAGATCTGAGGCTGAGAGGAGGAAGAGCAGATAGAGGAGCTGGGATGGGGCATGCACTTCATCATGTGCACACGCCCCTTAGCTGCCTGCTGTCTGTGGCTGATTACGCTGTAGCTGATATCTCAGTAGATCCAAGCGCCTGACCACCAGTGTGGGGTGATGGATTACAGTGGGGTCGGACATAGGGGCGGCTGTGGCTGATAGGACCCACAGCTGCCGATGTCATGTAAAAGTAGGACAACTTTAAATTTTGGGGAAATGATTATGTGCCGCCCTCTGGTGGCCGGCGCTCTAGGCAGCTGCCTAAAGCTGCCTAATGGTAGCGCCGGCCCTGGTTGGTTCTCCCTAACCATACAGTGTATCACCGCACCTAGGACTAATACAACAATTACCTTCACAACCTAACAGATTTTTCTCACAAGTATAAACATTCCACCTACACCCCTCAGTATCTGCATTCCTACTTATTTGAGTATGTGGCAGACACTCTTTTTTTTTATAAAGGGCTATATGAACTACAGTACTTCACAGACATATAAACCACCACAAATATATACTATCTATCTAAGGGTGTGTTTTTTTAAAGGTAACTCAGACTTGTATGTGTATGTTACAGTAGTTGTTAAGTTACAACTGGTATGCCACAGAGCACCATCCAGGAATGTGCATGGTGTGTGGAACATTATTTCTGAAGATACAGGACAAGATGGAATGAAAGGTGTTCACTTGCATCTATAACATTTGAGTTCCAGGATAATTTCCAGAGACCTGCACAAGAAAAGAAAACCATCCCTTCTTGGGTAGAAATGTTCCAGTAAACAGGGTCCGTGGCTAACCATAATAATGGTTGACCGCATGGAGTACGTAGTGAACAATGACAGACGCCATGTGAAGCATATAGTTGTGTGAGTAGCTTCTGTGATTTTATTTTATAAATATTCTTTGTGTGTGTGTATATATAAAATATATACAAATATATATATATATATATATATATATATATATATATATATATATATATATATATATATATATTTGCTGTGTCCGGCAATCAAAATATCAAAGTCTCTTACCCCGGTGTCCAAGTCCAAAGTGGTATACCAGACGAAAGGGACGGCACTCAGAGGATTTTTCAGGAAATGCTTGTATTCAAATCACCATAATTAATATTACATCATCATCGACGTTTCGGTGTTCATCTCACCGTCTTCAGGATGTACATGCAATAAATTCACCACAAATGACAGACAAACATACAGTGCTAACTTACCCTGCTTATAACCACATTAACAAACAAACTTCATGTGAGGCGGCGGGACCCGGCAGGCGGCTCCGTGGTGCACCGTGGTGACGTGTCACTCACATCCGGAAACCTCCGAATGGCTAACGATCACGCCCCTCACAGCATTGCCGTGTTGCCATAGAGACTCTAGATGCAGCTGTCTCCGTAGCATCACCATGGCTACCTAGCATGGTGATTTGTTGAATACAAGCATTTTCTGAAAAATCCTCTGAGTTCCGTCCCTTTCATCTGGTATATATATATTTATATATATATAATCCAATTTGTACGGCACTCAGGGCTCAATATAATAGTTGCTGTGGTGCCCTCCTGGTGGGGTATAAAACCTTCACTGTATAGCCGGGATCTATGTTGGCGGCACTCAGCAGACTCATAACAAGCTATTTGAGAAGACATCAGTTTAACAGCCAATATCCCGGTCGGCACACACATCAAACAAGCTGGAGCGTTTATAAGGTGAGCACTTTTATTATGTATTTGTATCCTAATGAAATGGAGATAAATCCATGAAACGTTGATCGTACTTGGTGTCATGCTGTGAGTTTATTTGATCCTGGAGTGCTGCATGATGCATTGGTACATTTAGCTGTCATTATTATACTTCAGTTTGTGCGGGCACCCGGACGAGTTATGTGTGGGCACCCGGACAAATTATTCATTACTTAATGGAGAGCCAGACTGTACAAGCTATATTTATAAGTATCTCTATGACACACTGAGTTACTTTGGTCAAGGCTACCTGCATATTAACTATTTACTCTCATTCATGTAGATTTTGACATTTTTAATACATTTTGGATGATAAAACCATTGGTTGCAGAGGATTGCTAATGAATTGTTGTGCACAGCGTGCCTTGTTATAAATATTTGATACCAACAATAAGTAATCAGTATGGCTACTGAAGAGGACATTAGTGGATACATACATACGCATCTTGAATTGGGAGATGTTTACAGTTATTCTGATTCTTAAGCGGACAACATCCCATATAAAGAGGTGCTGTCGGCACAGGTGGATGTTATCTCATGTGAAATAATTTATAGAGAACTCCTTAAATACAAGAAACATGAAATTGATATTATTCATCTCCTTTGTACTTTGCTCAATAATCAGTAACATCCAGTCCATGTAACATTTATTATCTATGGCCACCCACTTTTTACAGGCTTGATCATGGTGTCCTATTGTTGGGCAGTTCTTAATACGCAAATCTCTGGGTCATTTTTTTGCCCTATAATAGTTGCTTAGTGACAACATTTGTAGTAGTAATCAAAGAAAAGCTCTCTAATTATCAGATCACACATAAATCTACATTGGACAGTGACACTAGTACAAATTGGATTGATAAATTAAATAACCAGTTCGCAGCTATAAACAGGAACTAATAAAGTTCAAACAAGATAAAAAGACCAAAGTAGATTTGGACTATGAAAGAAATCACGTGTACCAAAGGACTGAAAATAAGAACGACAAACATGGTAGTAAGAAACCATTTTTCAGATGCCCATATAGGAGTCAAAGAGGTGGACACACTTCATACAATGATGATCAATCCTCGGCAAGTGATTCAGAGAGATCAGACACACAAAATACTACACATGGGAATGAACACCCTTTAGGCGTAAAAATCAGGGCCAGGATTCAAGACGAAGTACATGGCATTACACGCAGAGGGGCCAGCAATGGAAGGGGAAGGGGACATGGAGGAAGACCACCACGGATGCCAAAAACCTAGTTATAAATTTGTCCGATTATGAATTGAACCCCATAGAGGAGCGGGTATTATCTAGGGGGTTGTCATCTGTACCCTCGAATAAATTTAATCCATTTGGTTGAGAAGTACAACAGCATAGGTTGCAGAGACAACTGAAGCTCAAGGAATATTTAGCAAAAATTTCAGCTGTTCAAGATCAAAAAGATGATATTCCTCTGTCTGTTCAATGTCTCCAACCACGGTCAACATTTGATCCCCCCTCAACCAACCCCTTGATTAAAACTTTCTCGAGGTTATTACATCAACAAACTAATGACAAAATTAAAGATCTGGATAGGACATTCCCTAATTTGACATTTGAAGAAAGTGGAGCACTGAAAAAACTAGCTTCCAACAATGCCTTAATATTTCGCCTGGCTGATAAAGGTGGAGCATTAGTTATACAGAACCTCAAAGATTATAAGGAAGAAGCTTATTGCCAGCTTAATGATGAACTTACTTACCCTAGAGATCCTACTACCTTGTTTAAGAAAGAACTTAGACATTGTTTGCAGTGTGCCGTTCAACAAAATATTATCACTGAAAAATTAGCTGAGGCATTGATACCTGATTATCTGACAGTACCTGTATTTTATACAACGCCAAAAATAAATAAAATATGTCTCATCCGCCCGGCAGGCTTATCATTGTGGCTGTTAACTCATTGTACCAACCTACATCTGTCTATCTGGACACATTACTACAACATTACATCCAACATCATCCTAATTATCTTTTGGACACATCCTTTATGTTGAAAAAATTGCAAACCATCACTGACATACCTGGTTATGCAGTGTTGTTGTATGCAATTTGTATACAGTTATACCACATGATATGTGTATTTCATTTGTCAAAAGATTTATTACAAGTAATCCTAATTATATGGGCCCTTAGGTAGAGTTTATATGTGAACTACTGCATATGATATTAACTAAAAATTATTTCCTTTTTAATGGTAAATTTTTCATTCAACAGACCGGTTGTGTGATGGGGTCCTCAGTGGCCCCATCATATGATAATATATTTATGTTCGCTGTTGAGCATGAAATATTTTTTTTCAGATCCAATAATTGCGGATAATATTGTATTTTAAACGCAATATATAGATGACCTGATATTGTGGAAAGGCACCAAACAGTCTTTTGTCAATTTGATAATGAGCCATAATAGTAAGGACCATCTGGTCAAATTTACGTATAGTATCAGCACCACATCTATTACTTTCTTTGATGTAGAAATATGTTACACAGGGCAGTACTGAAACATCCCTTTATTCTAAACCTTCTGACTGCAATAACCTGTTACATAACAGTAGTAATCATCCTAAACCTCTGAAAAGAGGATTACCTTACAGTTACTGCGTGTCAGAAGGATAACATCAGACCCTATCAAAGAGGCTCAACAAATGGAGGCACTTATTGAAAAATTCCTTAAGAGAGGTTATCCAATGAAATTATTGGCACAAGCCAGAGATAAAGTGCTTACAATGGATAAAAATGAAACTTTTACGGACTCAAGTTGATAAAACATCTAATCCTATAATACCGTGGGTTATGGAATATAATGAAGCTAGTCCTGTAATTAATAAAATATCTAAAAAAGTATGGCCTACTATACAAACTGATAGAGATCTGCATTTGGACCAAACTAAACCCATGTCATGCTATACACAGTCATAACCTTCGTGATATATTGGTTAAGACCGATATCACAGGTAGCGATACAACGGGTAATGTTAACTTCTTAAATAGCAAGAAAGGATGTATAAAATGCAGTTGTACAACTTGTAGTTTTATGATTCCTGGAGATAAATTTTATCATCCCATTCAGGCAAACAATATACTATTAGGCATAGACTTACATGCCTGTCTAAATTTGTAGTCTACCAAACAGTATGTCCGTGTGGCCTTAATTATATAGGTAAAATGGAACGTACATTTAGAGAAAGAATGGCGGCTCATAGGTCTGCCGTAAAATCTGCACTAACCACAGGTAAGAGCGACCAAGCAGTCGCTCGTCATTTTCTACAGGCGAGACATACTTTGGTATACTTGAGATATCAAAGGATTGATCACATACCCGCAACATTACGGGGTGGCAATCGTCCATTGAAACTACATAGAAGAGAATCAGAATGGATTTACCGATTGGGTACTTTATCCCCGAAAGGTCTTAATGAACAAATAGGGTTAAATTGGTTTTTATAAGGCACTTTTCTATATTAAGTGAAACATCTGCAGTTCTATATGCTATGTGTAGTATGCAATATAGCATGGACATAGATTTACATGCACAGTTGATTTTTAACTCTATTTGATAATTATTGTATTTAACACTGTAGTACTATATTGCTAGGTTAGAAATAATCCCTAAATACATGGCTGTTACATTATTGTTTGTATTGTAGTCATGGTTACGGGGTGACATCACGTAGCTGTGGAATGCAGGAGGTGCGTCTCTGCAGCAAAAAAGTAATGCTGATGGCGCCGGAAATGGAGTAAGCAGGATCCCAGTTGGCGCACACATCACACATGGTGGAGGGTTTATAAGGTGTGCACTTTTATTATGTATTTGTATCCTGATGAAATGGAGATAAATCCATGAAACATTGATCGTACTTGGTGTCAAGCTGCGAGTTTATTTGATCCTGGAGTGCTGCATGATGCATTGGTGTATATATATATATATATATATATATATATACACACACACACACACACACACACACTAGGTTGCATCAAACGCCCCATGAATTTTTAAAAGTAAGAAAAATGATTTGTCCCCATGCTACATTTTTTAGAATTGTTAAGGATATATTGTATACCAATTTTGAAGAATCTGAGATGATATTTATGTGGCCCACCATGCCCCTGAAGATTAAAGATTTCTGTTAATTTCTATTTTTCTATTTATTTTATTTCTATTTACTTCTATACATTTCTATTTATTTTATCTGACAAAGAAATAATGATTTGTTTAATGATTTGTGATTTGGCTGGGAACAGCCACGATAGGCCCATGAGGCTTCATGCTGTTACCTTTCTTTGTTATGTTCTTTTTGGGAGTAAAATCGTACATCAAAAAAATTTGCACAGTTGTTTCTATGCTAAAAAGGTACATTTTAAGAATAGGGACAGCAAGCATTCCGAATGTCGGGGCGTTTGATGGACCCTAATATACACATACACAGGTAGAATATCCCTTATCCAAAATCACACATTTTTGGGTCCCCCTTATGAGATAATGACACATATATGTATATACACTGCTCAAAAAAAATAAAGGGAACACTTAAACAACACAATGTAACTCCAAGTCAATCACACTTCTGTGAAATCAAACTGTCCACTTAGGAAGCAACGCTGATTGACAATCAATTTCACATGCTGTTGTGCAAATGGAATAGACAACAGGTAGAAATTATAGGCAATTAGCAAGACACCCCCAATAAAGGAGTTGTTCTGCAGGTGGTGACCACAGACCACTTCTCAGCTCCTATGCTTTTGGTCACTTTTGAAAGCTGGCGGTGCTTTCACTCTAGTGGTAGCATGAGACGGAGTCTACAACCCACACAAGTGGCTCAGGTAGTGCAGCTCATCCAGGATGTCACATCAATGTGAGCTGTGTCAAGAAGGTTTGCTGTGTCTGTCAGCGTAGTGTCCAGAGCATTGGGGGTGCTACCAGGAGACAGGCCAGTACATCAGGAGATGTGGAGGAGGCCGTAGGAGGACAACAACCCAGCAGCAGGACCGCTACCTCCACCTTTGTGCAAGGAGGGACAGGAGGAGCACTGCCAGAGCCCTGCTAAATGACCTCCAGCAAACCATAAATGTGCATGTGTCTACTCAAACGATCAGAAACAAACTCCATGAGGGTGGTATGAGGGCCCGACGTCCACAGGTGGGGGTTGTGCTTACAGCCCAACACCGTGCAGGACGTTTGGCATTTGCCAAAGAACACCAAGATTGGCAAATTCGCCACTGGCGCCCTGTGCTCTTCACAGATGAAAGCAGGTTCTCAGCAACACACATTGTCACATACAGATGTAGCCACACTAATCTCACATCTGTATGGCGTGTAGTGGGAAAAAACAGTCACATTACGTATGCCTACACCTGGCCACGGGGCGGCATTTTCTGAATTGAGTATCTGGCAGTGACATGCAGTGCGGTGAGGCAGGTGAGCCAGAGCCTTTCCTGTCATACTAATGTTTGTGCTAGAGATTTTACTGTATAAAGTATTTGAAAAAATACAAAGAATATGTTTGAAATATCTTCTTTGCATCATTCTAATTATTTTGATAGTCAAAACTGTGGTGTGAAAAGTCTATGGCGGGTGAGGCAGTGCCTTACCTGCTTATAGTTCCCACACATCTCTGATCAAACTCACCAAAGTTCCAGGAGTTTATACTGCTGCACCTTTGTATAATGCCCGGAGGTACCCTTTTGCTCATATATTGCATGTAAATCTGGCACTGGTGCTAGCCAGTGCCTCCTGAGCCATTTGGCTCATCACACTTCCGTTATCTGGTGAGTGCAATACTTGTGCTCGTCCGCCAGGTGTCACTTTTAAAAACTGCCATTGCGCATGCGTGACGTCTTCAATGTAAAGTCATATGATGCTTGCAGTTAAAGTACTACTTTTTTGGATGCTTTTTTATTTCCATTGCAAGCCTTACAAATGTGCCATGCTCCTGGACTTTGTAATTTCAGCAGAGATGCACTGAAACTGCAGCATGCATTACAAATGGTGGGCTCCAGTGTCATTCATGATAATGTCATCAATTTACATACAGCTGCAAGAACCTTTGGAATTTCCTGAATTTGTGCATAAATTGGTCATAAAATTTGTTCTGATCGTCATCTAAGTCACAACAATAGACAAACACAGTCTGCTGAAACTAATACCACACAAACAATTATATGCTCTCGTGTTTTTATTGAACACACCATGTAAATATTCACAGTGCAGGGTGGACAAAGTATGCGAACCCTTAAATTTAATAACTGGTTGACCCTCCTTTGGCAGCAATAACCTCAACCAAACGTTTCCTATAGTTGCATATTAGATCTGCACAATGGTCAGGGGGAATTTTGGACCATTCCTCTTTACAAAACGGTTTCAGTTCAGCAATATTTTTGGGTTGTCTGGTGTGAATCGCTCTCTTGAAGTCATGCTACAAAATCTCAATTGGGTTGAGGTCAGGACTCTGACTGGGCCACTCCAGAAGGCATATTTTCTTCTGTTGAAGATATTCTGTTGTTGATCTACTTCTGTGCTTTGGGTCGTTGTCCTCTTGCATCACCCATCTTCTATGGAGCTTCAATTGGTGGACTTGGGAATTCATCTTTCCGTCAATGATAACAATCTGTCCAGGCCTTGAGGCAGCAAAGCAGCCCCAAACCATGATGCCCCCTCCACCATACATCACAGATGGGATGAGGTTTTGATGTTGGTGTGCTATGCCTTTTTTCTCCACACAGTGTTGTGTGTTCCTTCCAAACAACTCAACTTTGGTTTAATCTGTCCACAGAATATTTTGCCAGTAGTGCTGTGGAACATTCAGGTGCTCTTTTGCAAACTTCAAATGTGCAGTAATGTTTTTTTTTGGACAGCAGTGACTACCTCCGTGGTATCCTCCCATAAACAACATTCTTGCTCAGGGTTTTACGTATGGTAGATTCGTCAACAGGGATGTTAGCATGTGCCAGAGATTTCTGTAAGTCTTTAGCTGACACTCTAGGATTCTTCTTCATCTCATTGAGCATTCTGCGCTGTGCTCTTGCAGTCATCTTTACAGGATGCCCACTTCTAGGGAGAGTAGCAACAGTGCTGAACTTTCTCAATTTATAGACAATTTGTCTTACTGTGGACTGATGAATATCGAGGCTTTTAGAGATACTTTTGTTACCCTTTGCAGCTTTATGCAAGTCCACAAATCTTAATCGTAGGTCTTCTGAGAGCTCTTTTTTGCGAGGCATGGTTCACATCAGGCAATACTTCTTGAGAATTGTAAACTGAAAACTGGTGTGTGTTTTTTTATAGGGCTCCCACATTGATATAGTGATGTTTTTTGTTTGGAAAATAAATGCAGTAAGTTTAATGAAGACATCAAAGTCCTTTTTCTTGGCCACAAAGTACTGTAATAATTTCTAGCAGCTGCCCTGGAGGGCACAATTTATTTATAAGGCATGCTACAGTATCACTGAATCTTTGCAACATTTCACTGCAGAAATTACAAGGACCGTGACCACAGCATGCTGTAAATTGCAGTGTGCAACATGTTGATACTGTGGGCAGTCTCTCCACGACCTCCCCACCTTGCTGCCTTTGGTTTGTGGGGAATGGTTCCAGAGAGCACATCAAGCAGCAAGAAGCAAGTCCCCCTGGAGCTGTGTACCTGTGTGGCTGTGTAGTGTGACTTTTCCTGTGTGATCAATGACACACGGTCAGTTTTCCTATGAGCAGACATTTTTTCTGTGAGTAATTGAGATTATAAATATATCAGCAGTATAATATTGATAACAACAGAATTAAATTGTTTTATTAAAAATAAATAATAATCTGCCAATTTTAGCAACCAAATCCAGGTGCCTGGGTATTCTAGTCAGTCACGCTACTGCTAGACTAAAGAAGGCATAGTGCTAGCTCTTGCACACCTGCAGTGATATTGTGATGTTTTTTTCTTGGCTGGGAAAGAGACACAGTAAGTTCAATGCAAACAAAGTCCTTTTCTGATCTTGGCCACAAAGTACTGTAATAATTTCAAGCAGCTTCACTGGAGGCCACTGTTTATTTAGGACATCCTAAAATATCACTGCATCTCTGCCACATTTCACTGCCAAAATTGCAAGGACCGTGACCATAGCATGCTGTAAATCACAGTGTGTAAAACATGGATACTGTAAGCAGTCTCCCGACACCTTGTAAGATTTGTGATGAATGACTCATGCTGGCTTTGGTTTGAGGAGAAAGGGACCCAGAGAGCATAAGAAGCAGCAAGAGGCAAGCCCCCCTGAAGTAGTGTATCTTTGTGGCTTTGTAGTGCTACATTTCTGATTCTGCTGAAGCTGCTGATACAAGATAGAGGCAGGGAAACACATCACTGTACATTGCTACACCGCACAGGAAATTTCATTGCCCGGCAGACATGCTGTTTATATGGCCCGCATCACATCCTCTAAGAAGCTATCTCTAATGCTGCACATACACGCTGCTGAGCATAGTCTGTATATGGACACATTGTTATTTTCCTTTCTGGCATAATGCACATCGTCTAAGTGGAATATAAGTGGCAAAAAGGACTAGATTAGCAATGGGGCGGATGGAGCTACAGCTCCAGGCCACCACATAAAAATAGGCCTATCATGCTGGCAGCAGGGTCATGTCCCTGCATTGCCAATAGAAAGATGAGAGACATGAGACCGTACAATGCAGAAGAGCTATTGAAGCATCATGGTCTTGCATAACACCTCAGCAGTGCCACAGGCTGATAGAATCCATGCCACACCGCAATGAGGCAGTATTTCATGCAAAAGGAGCCCTAACAAAGTACTGAGTACATATGCATGATTATACTTTTCAGAGGGCCGACATTTCTGTATTTAAAATCCTTTTTTTATTGATTTTATGAAATATTCAAATTTTCTGAGATTTTGGATTTGGGGTTATTTTAAGCTGTAAACCACAATCATCAAAATTTTAACAAATAGAGGCTTGAAAGATCTCACTTTGCATGTTATGAGTTTATGTAATATATTCGTTTCACCGTTTAAGTTGAATTACTGAAATAAATGAACTTTTGCACGATATTCTAATTTTCTGAGTATCACACACACACACACATACATAACACACAAGTGGTAGTACAGTGTCATTATTGTATGAGAAGTCCGTTGAGTGCGGCCTCTCCTTGCATATATATATATATATACGTGTGTATATATATATATATATATATATATATATATACATACGTGTGTGTATATATATATATATATATATATATATATATATATATAAAAATTTAAAGGTAACTTTTTAATACGAATAAATACTAAATACCAACACTTTCTTTTTTCTTGTCATTTACATCAAACTAGTGAAGCAAGGGATAATAATAAAAAAGGCATTGCTGTTCTTTTAAGTTTAAATCTCATAATGTTGATAAAAAGAGCCATGAAGCACTTGTACTACTACAGTAGTTTTGAAAGCATTTTAACAAACTATCAATGTCTCCCACTGAGTGCAAGCCTCATTTCAGTTTTAAGTTTGCACGCATTAGACACCAGACAGGCTACATACGAACACGCAAGCTTAGCTACACTCCAAAGAAAATATGCTATCACATATCAGGTGTATTTTGACATCACTGGAAGCATTCTAAGCTTGAACATGATTATTTTACATTTGCCTGTGGCCTGTTTTGATAAATGTTAGTAGATCTCTTGAAAGACTTAAAACAATAGGTATTACTGGATTGCTTTAAAACACAGGTGTATTGTAACAATGCATGCAATTTCATCTCATGTACCATATTATAAATCTTGAAAAATATTTTAGCAAGGGTAGGCAATGTTTCTCTCTTTGTGCACCAGTCATTCGACATTACAAGCCCAAAAAGTTTCCAGAATACCACCACAATTACAACATTTATAAAATGAATAGATGGGTGCAAAATATTCTACTGGCCTCCCTTCCCGTTCCTGTTTTTTAAGAAAAGTTTACTCAGGTTAGTTTGTTAATTTGTAGCCTAGAAATGTAGACCTGCTACAGAAATTTGCATTGCTATAGGACTTTGAGCAGGACAGACTGCGGTTCACACACTAGAGGCTCAGTATATTAGGTATGCAGGACATATTTAGATTTTTCAGTTTGAAGAGTACATAGTACACCAAAAGGATCTGTGAGGAAATGAGGTGGGATGGAAGGGGAGGAACATGCCTAGTAGGAGGGGGATTGGCAATAGAATTGGCACTCATGACATCCTCAAGTGCCACCTTGTGTTGGTAGAGCCAAGAGTTAGCCTAACCATGGGTTAGAGGAACCTCAGATGTATCATCATCTAAGGAAAAATAAAATATTATACTGCATAACACATTACACCGTTGGTGCAGAGGTCAGTATGGTGGACCTTATAAATTACTTACTCAAATACTTGCCTAGATTATACCATTATATCGATCATTTTAATAGGACTAGTAGGTATAGCATATTAAATGCTTTATTCATTTGGTTCTATCAAACCTGAAGGGCCCTCTGACCTAGGGGTAGTGTTTAGACATTTCTAGTACCAGTGTAATATTGTGAGAGAGTTCTTAAATGATGATGCTTACAGAAATACTAGCACTCACATGTACACCAGTACATTGTTGCACTTGTAGTACAACATGTGTGCACTACAAGTGTTACCCTAGCTTAATAATCTTAAAAAGCATCCAATCTTAGTATTAATAAAATAAAAATAATATTATATATATATATAGTCTACATTTTCATAATAAATCAGATTGCACTGTAACATACAATACCTAACAACAGTAGAGGCTAAGCTAATCGTTGATGGGGTTAAAGCTTGTATGCATAGTGGATAGGGCATGTCCAGGAGATGACCACATTGAGAGGGTTATCAAAAAGGAGGCATGTCCATGTCCTGGGGATACTCTATGGAACACCTTTATTTCAGTACCTACAAAAGTGTGTACATTATAAAACATATTGAAGGACCTTAATATTTAAATTTGATACCGCTAACATGCTAAGTATTTGTAATGTAGATTGTATAGATTTAAATATATAACTTTCCATTATCAGGCTATCCAGTGTTGTGAATGGCGGAGCTGTTCAGCATATCCGATTTTTTTTTTTTTTTTTAGTGTACTTAAATTATATGAAATATTGTCCAACTTATCATAGGGCTTCATATTTAAGATGTGGAATTGTAATCATAATGTGATAACTATAATATTACTTCTAGTAACATTTTGCTTAGGAGTACAACAGAACCAGCCAATTAGCATGTTGACTATGCTCCCCAGTGTCACACTGCAGAGAGGCAGTGGTGATGAAAAGGTTCATAAATCAGGGGAAGATTATATTTAGCTTTCTTCTTCGTAACGTCTAAAAGAAATACACCTACCAGATTTACTCATTTACACAAGGTCTTTTGGCAAGCTTTTATTTCTCCCCGTGTGATTATAAACTGTGAACCTGCACATTGTAAGTTTATCTGGCAGTGCTAAAAAAAAGCAAATAAATAAATAAACACAATTTTAAAGCATAATTGTTTCAAACCTGACTTTGCGTGCTCCTGTATATAATAACATAGTATATGTGTAGTGCTGGGCATACACTGTCAGATAAAATGCCTGTCTGATGAACAGACATTTTATCTTACAGCCTGTAATTAATAAGATATCATGGCCTTATGCTGTAAGATATCTCACAGTGTACATGGGCACAATATCGGGGCTGTTACATAGAATTTGACGGCAGATAAGAAACACTTGGCCCATCTAGTATGCCCTTTTTTTCTAACCATATTTTTATTTCACAACTTATTTGATCCTTATTTATTTGTAAGGATATCCTTATGTCTATCCCATGCATGTTTAAATTGCTCTACTGTCTTAGCCTCTACCACCTCTGATGGGAGGCTATTCCACTTGTCCACTACCCTTTCTGTGAAGTAATTTTTCCTCAAATTTCCCCTGAACCTCCCCCCCTCCAGTCCCAGTGCATGTCCTCGTGCTCCAAACTATACATATTGAGATTTCTTAGTCTTTCTGGGAATGTTTTGTGATGTAGGCCATGCACCATTTTAGTTGCCCTTCTTTGTACAATCTCTAATGTATTAATATCCTTTTGAAGATATGGCCTCCAGAATAGAACACTGTATTCTAGATGAGGCCGTACCAATGACCTATACAGTAGCATTATTACTTCTTTCTTTCTGCTGCTGATTCCTCTCCCAATGCAGCCAAGCATCTGACTAGCCTTCCTCATTGCTTTGTTACATTGCTTACCTGTCTTTAAGTCACCTGAAATACTGACTCCTAGTCCCTTTTCCTCCTCAGAAGTTTACAGTATAGTGCCATTAATACTATATTTAGCCTTTGGATTTTTGAGACCCAAGTGCATGATTTTGCATTTTTTGGCATTAAACTGTAATTGCCACACTCTTGACCATTCCTCTAGTTTACCTAGATCAAGGAACTTTTACCCCAAAATATATTTAGATACGCCACCGTTACCCCCTTGATTTTAAAGGAAGGAAATCATACATTGTTGTGCATATATACTGGCTATCACTGTTTATATGGCATTTCTGAGATACTGTGTGTGTGTGTGTGTGTGTGTGTGTGTGTGTGTGTGTGTATATATTTATTATTTTTGCCAATTATTTTTTGACAATGAATGGGTTAATTAACACTTTCTCCCCAAAACACCAGAATGAATGTAAGTAAGATGGATGGGGGGGGATACACACAACTTTTAGGAGACAGATGGTCATATCCTCTCCTCAGTAATGTCAGTGGGATTTTCCCACTGTTATGTGGGCCACTGTCTGATCTTGCAGAACTTCATCAGAAGTCAGCCACAGAACACTTCAAGTTCTGTGTTTGGGTTGGTAGGCCGCGGGTGGGAGGACAGGACAGCGCAGGACGGCCAGGCACGAGGAAGCGCGGTGTGATGTAAGCACATCACATCGCAATCTGGACGGTGCTAGACGGGGCTGTGTCTCGGCAGCGCGACCATCCATTACCCACAGGAATTTCATTTTTACCCCATTTGGGGTTATTTACTTCTGTTCCCTGACCACTGACCTAGATCATCAGTCATTTGTTTTACCCCACCTGGTGTGTCTATCCTGTTGTATACCTTTGTGCCATCTGCAAAAAGGCATACTTTCCCTTTAATGCCATTTGCAATGTCACCAATAGAGATATTGAAAAGCACTGGTCCAAGTACAGATCCCTGGTGTACTCCACTGGGAACATTTTCCTCCTGTGAATGCACTTCATTTACCACAACTCTCTGTCTTCTATCCAGCAACCAATATTTTATCCATTCAATAATCCTAGTATCCAATCCCAAGCTTCTAAGTTTATTTAGCAGTCTGTGATGTGGAACAGTGTCAAAAGCCTTACTAAAGTCTAGATAAGCTATATCCATGGCTCCACCTTTATCCATCACTTTAGTCAAACAGTCAAAAAAGTCAATAATATTTGTTTGACATGATCTCCCCCCAGTGAATCCATGCTGTTTGGGATCCTGGAAATTGCTGGATTTGAGATAATCTACAACTCTTTCTTTTAAGAGTGTTTCCATCAATTTCCCTTCTACCGATGTTAGACTCACTGATCTGTAGTTGTTTGCCTCTTCCTTGCTTCCACTTTTGTGCAGTGGGACTACGTTCACTCTTTTCCAGTCCTCTGGAATTACTCCTGTAGATAATGACTGGTGAATAATATTGTCAATGGTGCTACCAGCACCTCTTTAAGTTCTTTTAGTATCCTTGGATGTATCCTATCTGGCCCCACAGATGTGTCCACTTTCAGCTTTGAGAGTTCTGTTAGGACCTTCTCCTCTGTAAATGTACTTTTATTTTCCTGAATATCCCTGCAACTTAACTGTGGCCCCTTCCCCTCTCTTTCAGTAGTGAATACTGAGCAAACATAATTATTAAGATGATCTGCTATCACATTGTCTCCCTTAACAAAAATCCCAGTCTCTGACTTTAGTTTTATAATTCCGCCTTTTGTTTTTCTCCTTTCGCTCATATGCCTAGAAAAGGTTTTGCCTCCTTTACCCACTGGCTGGGCAATTTTCTCCTCAGCTTGTCCCTTTGCACATCTGATTACCTTCTTAGTCTCCCTCTGTCTAACAAGATAAATCTCTTTGTCTTCATTATTTTGTGTCTGCTTACATTTCCTAAAAGCCATCTTTTCTTCTTTCACAATATTTGCTACTTCTTTCGCAAACCACACTGGCTTCCTTTTCCTTGTGTTTTTCCTAACACTTTTGATACAAAAGTCTGTTGCCTTTAATATTGCCCTTTTTAATGTTTCCCTCCTCTCCTGCACTGCTTCCAAGTTCCTCCACTCTGCCAAAGAATTGCTTAAACATTTTCCCATCCCTACAAAATCAGCCTTCCTATAATCCAACACCTTGGTTTTTGTTTGGGATGAGTCAGTCTCTGTCTTTATGCTGAACCATACTGCTTGGTGATCACTGGATCCCAGGTTTTCACCCAGTTTTACTGTCTCCATTTGAAAGTATTAAGTCTAATATTGAATCTTTCCGAGTGGGCTCCCTCACCAATTGGTGGAGGGATGCTCCCTGTTGGAATTTAAAATGTCTCTACTTCTAGTGGAACTAGCAAGACACCTCCCAGTTTACATCAGGAAGATTATAGTCTCCCATGATTATTACCTCTCATTTTAATACCATTTAAGTTATGTCCTGCAATAGGTTCTTGTCCAGTTCACAGTGGAGACATTTCCCATTCCTCCCATGTGAAGGAATAGATGAAACATTGATCGGCCATGGCAATGCATACACTGCCCGATGCGGCCCACTTGCAACTCCAAAAAAATATTTGCATCTGACAGATATGTTGAAGGATTCAGAATGTCAGATTGCTCCATACTTTGAGATTGATCGCACAATCTGGGGTAGATTGCCCAGATAATTATATAATGTATGCCCAGCATAAACAATTGGGACAACTATTAAGCAACATTTAATAATAATGATAATGATAATAATAATAATAATAATAATAACAATAATATGAAAAATTATTCTTCATATAATACTGGGAGTAACATATGATCTGATGTAACCTTACAAGGAGTTTAACAAAGGAAAGCCTCAAACGAATATAAAAATGAAATAGTAACGGAAAGAAAATAGATACTAAAGTTACTTTAATTGGTAAAGTAATAAAATGAAAGACACATTATCTACATGCTCTGTATAACTGATGATGGCAACATTACTATGCCTTAAGGGGGGTACTCATGGAGAGATCCATGCTTTAACTCAAAACAATCTGACTAGATTGCTTAGATTTTAAGCACAGATCACTCATGTGTACCCCCAACAGCGATAGCGATGGGCACCCCCGCGAATCGTCGGTGCTAGATTGGCCTGCATGCAGGCTCAATCTAGTACGTCACTCATTTCACCCACTGGGTGAAATGAGCGCCTTCTATCCTCCCCCGCATCGCTCAGCATACATTGTGCTGTGCTGAGCAGCGGGAGAGATGTGTGCTGAGCGGTTCACTCAGCACACATCTCTCCCGTGTATATGGTCCTTTACAGTATGTCCACAACTAATTCTGTCTATATTTGCCATGTCCACCTCTGATATACAGTATATATTAGCATCATTATCTTGTTCTGTGTCCTCATACCACAAGAGGCCATGTTAATCTGCATATATTATTACTGACACTTGATTGTTTTTTGAACATTGAACATGGTCTCCTGCCTTAACAATTTACTTGTTTACCCAGTAATTAAGTAGACACAGGTTGCATATGACAGATAAGATCTGATCCAGCATGTCTGACTAATCTTAAAGGGGGTACACACGGAGAGATCCGTGCTTAATTTCTATGCAATCTGACTAGATTGCTTAAAAGTTAAGCACGGATCTCTCTGTGTGTATGCCCCACAGCGATAGCAACATGTGGCCCCGTGCATCGCTATCGCCGGTTCTAGACTGTGCCTGCATGCAGACACAATCTAGCAGTTCGCTCACTTCAGCACTGTGTGAAGTGAGCTCTCCCCCTCCGCTCAGCACACATCGCGTTGAGCAGGGGGAGACATGTGTGCTAAAACAAGTATTGACATGTAGTAGCAAGTTTTTAGTCTACATTATTAGTTGCCCTTGTGGCTTAATATACATTGGGAAGACGTGTCAATTCAAGGAGAGGATGGCGGCACACCAGTGTGCAATCCGTCAAGCACTTGAGGGCAAGCCATGTGATCAGCCAATGGCATGGCACTTTAGGGACTTTAAGCACCCACTGGCCACATTACGGCATAAAATGATAGACCAAGCACCTTGCCCTATTCACGGAGGTGACCACAATAAGATGTTGCTACATATGGAGGCCAGGTGGATTTTCACGCTAAATACTATCCACCCTCAGGGGCTTAATGAATATATTTCCTTGCAATGTTTTCTTCGATTTATACATTTCTTGTATTGGCTCCATATGACTCTCCTGTGCTACTTTGTTCACATAGTCACTGTTTTGATCACTGGTATAATTTATTTAATACCACATACTTTCTCTTCCCTGGTTGGCTAACTATCTGCAGTAGTGGCTCTTGATACGGGCAAACAGGCTTTTTGCCCAGGGCGCCACTGTCCCGAGGACGCCACCGCCATGGTAGGAGCCAATACTGTTGTTGTGCAGTGCGCCTGATGCCATTGTGCACCACACAACATTGTGGGAGTGGCCGTAGACACTAGAGGTCATAATTGACCTCAAGTGTCAGTGCGGTGCTATGGGAGAGACGTTTCTCCCATAGATCCGAGGAGTGGTAGCGGTGGTCGGAGTATTTAATTTATTTATTTTTTGTGTAAGCGGTGGTACAGGGGACATTAATACTGGGTGCACAGCTACAGGGGACACAGTACTGGGGGCACAGCTACAGGGGGTCATTGATACTGGGGGCACAGCTACAGGGGGCATTAATACTGGGGGCACAGCTACAAGGGACATTAATACTGGGGGCACAGCTACAGGGGGCATTAATACTGCAGGCAAAACTACTGGGGGCACAGCTACAGGGGGCATTAATTCTGGGGCAAAACTACGGGGGCACAGCTAATGGGGCAAAACTACGGGGGCACAACTACTGGGGTTAAAACTACATGGGGCATAACTGTGACCACACCTCATCCCTATGAAGCCACACCCCAATTTTTTGACACACACCTACGGCACACACTAACCCTGTTTAACCTGGGGAGCACCAAATGAAACGTTTGCCCTGGGTGCCACAAGGTCTAGAATCAGCCCTGAATATCTACTCATATTATGCCTCCTTTTTTATATGACAGAGTATCTTGATAAATGTGTATTCCTTATGATTATTATTCTATTCTATTCAGAGCCTTGTATGATGTAATTGAATACATCTCTTGTTTAGATTTTGTCTGCTTGGTGCATTTTATTCATTAAAGGGAATACTTAATTAAGCACACTTTTTTGGGTTTTTATGTCCATACTCTTGCTTGGAGAAGAAATGTTATAAGGAGAGAGTGAATTAAAGAAACCACTGCGGAAGTTTCACAGCACTTATTAGCGTGAGCATGGTACATAACGTACCTTGATGTCTGTGGTCTGAATCTGGAGGTGATTTTACTCTGTATCAAGTCTTCACATGTGATGGTGCCTAAAGATACCTTTATAAGGGAGTTCTTGTCTTTGACTATATAAGTTTGGTACATTGTAACATCTTCTGGCGTGACCAGAATGACAGATCCTGTCAAACCAACTTACTTGGCTTTTATGAAACAGTAAGTGCAAACTTAGAACAGGGTAAAGAGGTGGATGTAATCTTTTTAGACTTTGCGAAAGCTTTCAACACTGTACCACACATGAGACTTATCTACAAGCTACAAGAAATAGGGCTAGGAAGCACAATATGCACTTGGATCAAAAATTGGTTAGATAATAGGGAGCAGCGTGTTGTGGTTAATGGGTCCTTTTCATATTGGACTGAAGTGTTAAGTGGTGTGCCACAAGGCTCAGTATTAGGACCGCTATTGTTCAATATTTTCATTAACAATCTAACAGAAGGTCTAGAGAGCATGGTGTCAATTTTTGCAGATGATACCAAATTGTGTAAAGTTATACATACGGAGGGGGATGCTGAGTCGCTTCAGAATAACTTACAGTAGTTAAATTAGAAGCATGGGCAGCGAAATGGAGAATGTGCTTCAATACAGACAAGTGTAAGGTAATGCACTATGGTAACAAGAACAAAAAAAACACCTACATACTAAAAGGATAAAATTAGGGGATTCTGTACTGGAAAAGGACTTAGGTGTCCTCATAGATCGCAAACTAAGCAGTAGTACCCAAAGTAGGCTAATAAGATATTAGCATGCATACAATGGGGAATTGATGCTAGGGACAAGAGTGTTATACTCCCGTTATATAAATCACTAGTGAGGACACACCTTGAATGCTGTGTACAATTCTGGGCACCATACTACAAAAAGGATATCCTGGAGCTAGAAAAGGTTCAGAGGCGGGCGACCAAACTAATTAAGGGCATGGAGATGCTGGAATTCGAGGAAAGGCTTGCAAGGCTAGGCATGTTTACATTGGAATAGAGGAGACTAAGAGGGGACATGATCAACATCTACAAATATATAAGGGGACAATAAACAGATCTTGCGCAGGACCTGTTTTTGGTTAGAGCAACACAAATAACTCGTGGACACTTGCTCAGGTTAGAGGAGAGGAGATTCCGCACAATACGGCGTAAAGGCTTTTTCACTGTAAGGACGATACGTGTTTGGAATTCCCTGCCTGAGGGAGTTGTAATGGCGGACTCAGTCAACACCTATAAGAATGGGTTAGATAAATTCCTAATGGATAAGGATATCCAGGGTTTTGGTGCATAGTCGTGCACTATAGTTATTATAAAAAAAGAGGATACAACGTAATGGCAGACATCAGCATCAGTCAAAATTTTATACCAAATAATCCTGCATAGGAGACCACAAATAGGTTGAACTCGATGGACACATTGTCTTGTTTTCAACCTTAGATACTATGTTACTATGACCACTTAAAGTTAAAGGTACCTTTATGGGAATGTATACACTTGCCTCTACGTAAGTTTTGGTATGTGTTGTCACCTATGTATGAATATCTTCCGGGGAATATCTCAGGAATTACTACACTATGGTCCGGTTCTATATTTTTTTGTTTCCCTTTCCTGAGGATATTGTGATAACAAGATTTGTTGGAGTTATTAAGCTTTCCATGCTACGAACTTCAGGTCACTGTGAAGTCATTTGATAGTCATTTATTTACGGATATCACAAAGGACTTAACAAAGGATTTGTTGAACTGTATCTTTTTATCATCTTTATATTGTACAGTCAGCTGGTCAGTCTGAAACGGGATTGAGCGTCCACTCTGTATGTTTTGTATTTCTAGTGAGTCATTTTACAGGAATTAATGGAGCAATCATCGTCTGCGAACAGACGCAGCCAGGCATGCCATGCAACAAGCCGTGTTGCAGCATGTCACATTGCAGCAAAGGTGAGCATGGCTACATCTGTACTTAGAGTAAATATGATGTAATCTAATTAGACTATTTATTACCACACACGCAGTAATGCCGAAGGCCAAATTAAAACCATACCAAGGGGGTTAAATACATAAGCATAATAAAAAAATAATAATACCACATTAAAATTTACATTTAAAAAAAAAGTTTGCAAAAAAAAAAAAAAAAATCTGTTTCCTTGTGTAAACATCCATCTGTCAAAATGAATGTGCCAAAATGCATTTTGGCAATTTAAGAGACTAACTAGATTTAACTGAAGACACATTTAATAACAATATATAAACATGTTTACTTGTTGGACTATAAATAAAAAGTAGATTGAATGTTTACCCCAATAACTTGCAATTCTCTAGGTTATGGGCAAATTTACCTGAGAGCAGTAAAAGATCACTTTTAGCAAAGCCTGCGATTTATTTTTGCAATTTTTCCTAATATTTTTCTGTTCACAAGATAAGACAAAAAAAAAAATCAATATGCAAGCATAAAGGAATATCTTTAGATTATCAATGTGAGCCTTACTTAGCAATTGTTCATGATAACATGCTTTAAACAAACAAAACTAACACACATCAGTCAAATACTGTGGAAAATCAATGGCAAACCTAATGCCAGTAAAGCTTATATAGAGATATCTAAAGCACAGCAAAAACTCAAATGTCGGTTAGCTTGGGAATTATTTTAATCCCCTTGCTACAAAGTTAATTACCACTTTTAAGGTTATATTGCTGTGACATGTTAAAATGCCTGACAGCAGCCAACATGTGAATACAGTTTATGGGGACACTGCCGCTGGCCAGCTGTATCTACGTACACAGCGACTAATGCATTTTATGCAAAAAAAAGGAGAAAAAAAAGACACCTGTTACCAACATGAACCAAACACAGGTTATGGTAGCAAATGAATACTCCAGCTACAGGTCAATACATTTTATCTTGTACAACCCACTGGACAATCAGCCCATCGCCCCCCTTCCCCCCCATAAACACCCCAACACACAAACATAGCCTGTAACATTTCCTGAAACTATTGTGTAAAATACAGTATGTAGATCACAACACAAATAAACCCAATGTGGCCAACATACTGTATGGTGTCCATCAGGGACGTGCGGTGAGCTAAATGGCTCAGGAGCACTGGCTAGCACCAGAGCCAGATTTAAACACAATATATGAGCCAAAGGGTACATCTAGGAATTATACACAGGTGCAGCAGTATAAACCCCTGGAAATTTGGTGAGTTTTGATCTGAGATGTGCAGAAAAGGTCAGCAGGTGATGTACTGCCTCACCTGCCACAGACTTTTTACTCCAGAGTTTTCGCTATCAAAATTATTAGAATAATGCAAATAAGATATTTCAAACATATTCTTTGCATTTTTCATATACTTTATACAATCAAAACTCTGGTACAAACGTTAGTATGATAGGAAATGCTCTGCCTCACCCCACCGCACGTCACTGGTGTCCATGTGGGCAATTATGTAATCTAATGTACATATGATTAACCATAAGAAACAATATGCAAGTACAGTATTTCTTGTGGATTGCTTTCTAGACAGAAAATGTTATCAAACATTAAATTTGAGAATGCATTTTTTGTTTTAGTAAGATTGTTTATAGTACATTTAGGACAATTGTGATGAGACAATAAACAGGTGGACTAAGTGAAAAGTGTTGAGTGAAAACTTTGACAAGTTCATAATCTCATAGTAGCATCTCTACAAGAGAAAGCCATTCACTGTCAACAAGGAATGTATGTCCTTGCATTTGATACACAAATAAACTGTTATGTGGCATACTGTAGTAATTCATTTGCTACAAACCTACACTTCTACAAAACTCTGTTTAAAGCAACGGAATGTAAACATATTAAGCTAAAATACAGCCCTGCACGACAATAAACAATATAATTCAGATTACAATTTACAATGAATTTTACAAACGCTCGACAAGCATTTTGGTTTTAGCCACCTGGGACTTATC
This sequence comes from Pseudophryne corroboree, assembly GCF_028390025.1. NCBI lineage: Eukaryota > Metazoa > Chordata > Amphibia > Anura > Myobatrachidae > Pseudophryne > Pseudophryne corroboree. The sequence goes on along the minus strand of NC_086449.1, from coordinate 446,372,109 downwards.
TTTATTAGATTAGATAAAATGCACTAAGACGCATAAAATATATTTTCTAAAGCATGACAATCATTTTACTCCCATTTGATCTAATCCTATGGCGTATTGGTAACCTTGATTAACAGAATCTGGAAATAGAGGAAGTTGCAGAGTGGAAATATGAATTAGAAAAAAAAAAACAGATACAGATGTGTCCTCATACATTTTGCCACAATATGCCATGTACTGTAGCAGGGGATGTATGGCATGAGTGAGCTGACAGGTCTCATGCAACTCTGTTAGCGTTGGGCGTCTTCTTTGCCAAAAATGTGTCTTATTCGCATCTCTGTGAATAGGAATCACAAGTATCTTATGGGCAAATTCAATTAGCTGAAGTAAGAACTGCAAATTTACTGTGGATTGAAAAAAAACACCTTTTCATTTGTCCTCAAAAACGGATTCACGGTAATTTTACTGTGAATTTTAATTCATCACCTCTGAGTAGATGATGACCTTGGGGAAAATCCTTATTTTAAGTTAAAAATGTCAGGGTTTGGTTCAGAATCTCTGGGACACTCCCTACTAATTAGGCTGTTAGAAGTTTTTTTAAAATTCTTTTTTATTGGCTAATAATGACATGCTATTGTTGAGGTGAAAAAGTGCAAACTGATGGAAATTGGGGTACAAGGTATGGGGCAGGTATATTGGGATGCTTTATGAGTAGGCAAATCATTTTTAGACTTGCAGGTGGAAGTAAACAGTGAATCCCCTAAAATGACCCAAATATATACTTATACCCATTTTATGTACCCCAAATTTAATTTAAACACTTATTTAGCTGCAAACCCCCCAAAAAATTACTTTCTATAATTTTATTCACATTTTTAAATGCATATAACAGTCATTTGAGCCCAAATACTTTAATTATGAACAATAATAAAATTATATACTGTTTCCTATGTTAGTTTAGCTATTTTGGGGTACAGACAGATTTATCCTTTTTCCCCTACACTTTTCATTTTTGGCATGCATATTCATGGTAATCACATTTTCACAATTTTGCAAATGTATAGGCTAAGGCGAGAGCACACACATCCGTTAAAAACTGTGAAAACAGCAATCACTGTAAATTACCGTGATTTCACCACTGCTTGAATTTGGCCCTATACTCGTTAAAATGATATGTGATATGGCATGTCTAAATTCTCAGTACATCTGTGGCTGTATCTGCATACGAAAATGGTACGTTACAGTGTTTTCTAGGAAAACACTGTAAAGTATCATTTCATATGCAGATACAGCCGTGCTTACAAGGAATATGCATCAAATTCCCTTTGTTTTGCAAATAACACACATTTTAATGAAAAAAAGTCATACAGAAATACTCTCGGTGCTACACAGTCATGCCATGGCATCGCTTGACATGACTAGAAGGGCTGTTTAATGTGCAGGTAGGCTAGATGTGTGTAAACACATCTGTAAGTAGCAAAAGTGTGTACTGTATGCCGGGACATGCACAAATAACAATACTAATCATCCTCATCATAATAATAATAATAATAATAATAATAATAATAATAATAATAATTATTATTACTATTATGATTATTATTATTTAGCGCTCTTTCTCCCATAGGACTCAAGGCACTTTGCTGACATCAAAAACGTAGCACATGTTAAAGATGATTTAGTGATGAAGCAATTTGAAAAACCATACAGAAAAAAATAAGAATTTACTCACCGGTAATTCTATTTCTCGTAGTTCGTAGTGGATGCTGGGAACTCCGTAAGGACCATGGGGAATAGCGGGCTCCGAAGGAGGCTGGGCACTCTAGAAAGATCTTAGACTACCTGGTGTGCACTGGCTCCTCCCACTATGACCCTCCTCCAAGCCTCAGTTAGGTACTGTGCCCGGACGAGCGTACACAATAAGGAAGGATTTTGAATCCCGAGTAAGACTCATACCAGCCACACCAATCACACCGTACAACTCGTGATATGAAACACAGTTAACAGTATGAAACAATAGAGCCTCTCAACAGATGGCTCAACAATAACCCGATTTAGTTAACAATAACTATGTACAAGTAATGCAGATAAACCGCACTTGGGATGGGCGCCCAGCATCCACTACGGACTATGAGAAATAGAATTACCGGTGAGTAAATTCTTATTTTCTCTAACGTCCTAGTGGATGCTGGGAACTCCGTAAGGACCATGGGGATTATACCAAAGCTCCCAAACGGGCGGGAGAGTGCGGATGACTCTGCAGCACCGAATGAGAGAACTCCAGGTCCTCCTCAGCCAGTGTATCAAATTTGTAGAATTTTGCAAACGTGTTTGCCCCTGACCAAGTAGCTGCTCGGCAAAGTTGTAAAGCCGAGACCCCTCGGGCAGCCGCCCAAGATGAGCCCACCTTCCCTGTGGAATGGGCATTGACAGATTTTGGCTGTGGCAGGCCTGCCACAGTATGTGCAAGCTGAATTGTACTACAAATCCAACGAGCAATAGTCTGCTTAGAAGCAGGAGCACCCAGCTTGTTGGGTGCATATAGGATAAACAGCGAGTCAGATTTTCTGACTCCAGCCGTCCTGGAAACATATATTTTCAGGGCCCTGACAACGTCTAGCAACTTGGAGTCCTCCAAATCCTTAGTAGCCGCAGGCACCACAATAGGCTGGTTCAGGTGAAACGCTGACACCACCTTAGGGAGAAACTGGGGACGAGTCCTCAATTCTGCCCTATCCATATGGAAAATCAAATAAGGGCTTTTACAAGACAAAGCCGCCAATTCTGATACTCGCCTGGCAGAAGCCAAGGCCAATAACATAACCACCTTCCATGTGAGATATTTCAGATCCACGGTTTTTAGTGGTTCAAACCAAAGTGATTTTAAGAAAACTCAACACCACGTTGAGATCCCAAGGTGCCACAGGAGGCACAAACGGGGGTTGACTATGCAGCACTCCTTTTATAAATGTCTGAACTTCAGGTACTGAAGCTAGTTCTTTTTTGAAAGAAAATCGACAGAGCCGAGATCTGTACCTTAATGGAACCCAATTGAAGGCCCATAGTCACTCCTGCTTGCAGGAAATGCAGAAATCGACCTAGTTGAAATTCCTCTGTTGGGGCCCTTTCGGCCTCACACCATGCAACATATTTTCGCCATATGCGGTGATAATGAGTTGCTGTAACCTCTTTCCTGGCTTTAGTAAGCGTAGGAATTACTTCCTCCGGAATACCCTTTTCCTTCAGGATCCGGCGTTCAACCGCCATGCCGTCAAACGCAGCCGCGGTAAGTCTTGGAACAGACAGGGCCCCTGCTACCGCAGGTCCTGACTGAGTGGCAGAGGCCATTGGTCCTCTGATATAAATTCTTGAAGTTCTGGGTACCAAGCTCTTCTTGGCCATCCACGAGTATCGTTCTTACTCCTCGCCTTCTTATTATTCTCAGTACCTTTGGTATGAGAGGCAGAGGGGAGAACACCTAAACCGACTGGTACACCCACGGTGTTACCAGAGCGTCCATAGCTATCGCCTGAGGGTCCCTTGACCTGGAGCAATATCTTTTATAGCTTTTTGTTAAGGCGGGACGCCATCATGTCCACCTGTGGCCTTTCCCAATGGTGTACAATCCTATTGGAAGACTTCTGGAGGAAGTCCCCATTCTCCCGGGTGGAGGTCGTGTCTGTTGAGAAGATCTGCTTCCCAGTTGTCCACTCCGGGAATGAACACTGCTGACAGTGCTAACACATGATTTTCCGCCTATCGGAGAATCCTTGTGGCTTCTGCCATCGCCATCCTGCTTTTTGTGCCGCCCTGTTGATTACATGGGCGACTGCCGTGATGTTGTCTGATTGGATCAGTACCGGTTGGTTTTGAAGCAGAGGCCTTGCTGGCCTCAGGGCATTGTAAATGGCCCTCAGATCCAGAATATTTATGTGTAGGGAAATAACCTGACTTGACCAAAGTCCCTGGAAGTTTCTTCCCTATGTGACTGCCCCCCAGCCTCAAAGGCTGGAATCCATGGTCACTAGGACCTAGTCCTGTATGCCGAACCTGCGGCCCTCTTGAAGATGGGCACTCTGCAGCCAGCACAGTAGAGATACCCTGGTCCTTGGAGACAGGGTTATCAGCCTATGCATCGGAAGATGCGATCCGGACCACTTGTCCAACAGGTCCCTCTGAAAAGTTCTTGTATGGAACCTGCCTAATGGGATTGCTTCGTATGAAGCTACCATTTTTCCCAGGACTCGTGTGCAATGATGCACCGCTACCTATTTTGGTTTCAGGAGGTCTCTGACTAGAGATGACAACTCCTTGGCTTTCTCCTCCGGGAGAAACACTATTTCTGGTTTATGTCCAGAACCATCCCCAGGAACAGTAGACGTGTCATAGGAACCAGCTGTGACTTTGGACTGTTTAGAATCCACCTATGCTGTTGTAGCACTTTCCAAAATAGTGCTACCCCGACTACCAACTGCTCCTTGGACCTCGCCCTTATAACGAGATTGTCCAATTACGGGATAATTACAACTCCCTTTTTTTGAAGGAGTATCATCATTTCGGCCATTACCTTGATAAAACACCCTCGGTGCCATGTACAGTCCAAACGGCAGTGTCTGGACTTGGTAATGGTAATCCTGTACCACAAATCTGAGGTACTCCTGGCGAGGATGGTAAATGGGGACATGCAGGTAAGCATCCTTGATGTCCCGGGATACCATGTAATCCCCCTCATCCAGGCTTGCAATAACCGCCCTGAGCGATTCCATCTTGAACTTGAATTTTTTTTTATGTTCAAGGATTTTAAATATAAAATGGGTCACACCGAACCATGCGGTTTCGGTACCCCAACCCGTGTGGAATAGTAACCCCGTCCTTGTTGAAGTAGGGGCACCTTGAGTATTACCTGCTGGGAATACCGCTTATTAATTGCCTCTAGCACAGCCTCCCTGCTTGAGGGAGTTGTCAGCAAGGCATATTTTAGGAAACGGCTGGGGGGAGACATCTCTAATTCCAGCTTGTACCCCTGAAATACTACTTGGAAGAAACAGGGATCCACCTGTGAGCGAGCCCACTAATTGCTGAAATTTTTGAGGCGGCCCCCCACCGTACCTGGCTACACCTGTGGAGCACCCGCGTCATGGTGTGTACTCACAGGAGGCGGGGGAAGAATCTTGATTCTGGGAACAGGCTGACTGGTGCAGCTTTTTCCCTCTACCCTTGTCTCTGTACAGAAAGGAAGCGCCATTTGACCCGCTTGCTTTTCTGAAGCCGAAAGGACTGTACCTTTTTCTGTGAGGAAACCTGAGGTAAAATTATTTCTTCCCAGCAGTTGCTGTGGATACGAGGTCCCAGAGACCATCCCCAAATAATTCCTCACTCTTATAAGGCTCTCTATGCGCTTTTTAAGTCAGCATCACCTGTCCAGTGACAGGTCTCTAATACCCTCCTGACAGAATGGACATTACATTTATTTTGGATGCCAGCCGGCAAAATATCCCTCTGTGCATCCCCCATATATAAGACAACGTCTTTAATATGTTTTTATGTTTGCCAACTATTATCCCTGTTTGACAGGGTCACCAACCACGCTGCAGCAGCACTATCTGCAGGTCTCAGTCTAGTACCTGAGTGTGTAAATACAGACTTCAGGATAGCCTCCTGTTTTTTTTATCAACAGGTACCTATTAAAGTGGCCGTATCCTAAGACGGCAGTGCCACCTTTTTTGACAAACGTGTGAGCGCCTTATCCACCCTAGGGGATATCTCCCAGCGTAACTTATCCTCCTGGCGGGAAAGGATACGCCATCAGTAACTTTTTATAAATTACCAGTTTCTTAACGGGGGAACCCACACTTTTCACACACTTCATTTATTCATCTGATGGGGGAACAAAACACTGCCTGTTTTTTTTCCCCAAACCTAAAACCCATTTATAGAGGTTAAAGTCAGAAATGTATAACACATTTTTTATTGCCGGGATCAAGTCACGGATTGGATTGTGTATATGTCTCCACCTTGTCGACACTGGAGTCAGACTCCGTGTCGACATCTGTGTCTGCCATCTGAGAGAGCGGGCGTTTTTGAGCCCCTGATGGCCTTTGAGACGCCTGGGCAGGCGCGGGCTGCGAAGCCGGCTGTCCCACAGCTGTTACGTCATCCACCCTTTTATGTAAGGAGTTGACACTGTCGGTTAATACCTTTTACCTCTCTATCCACTCTGGTGTCGGCCCCACAGGGGGCGACATCACATATATCGGCCTCTGTTCCGTCACCATATAAGCCTCCTCATTCAACATGTCGATACAGCCGTACCGACACACCGCAGACACACAGGGAATGCTCTAAACGAGGACAGGACCCACAAAAGCCCTTTGGGGGGACAGAGTGAGAGTATGCCAGCACACACCAGAGCGCTATATACTGCAGGGACTAACTGAGTTATGTCCCCTATAGCTTTATATCTATATATATAATGTATACTGCGCCTAAATTTAGTGCCCCCTCTCTCTTTTTGTAACCCTTGTAGACTGCAGGGGAGAGCCAGGGAGCTTCCCTCCAACGGAGCTGTGAGGGAAAATGGCGCCAGTGTGCTGAGGAGATAGGCTCCGCCCCTTTTTCGCGGCCTATTCTCCCGTTTTTTATGGACTTCTGGCAGGGGTATTTACCTCATATATAGCCCCTGGGGCTATATATTGAGGTATTTTTGCCAACCAAGGTGTTTTTATTGCTGCCTCAGGGCGCCCCCCCCCCAGCGCCCTGCACCCTCAGTGACCGGAGTATGAAGTGTGTGAGAGGAGCAATGGCGCACAGCTGCAGTGCTGTGCGCTACCTTGGTGAAGACTGAGTCTTCATGCCGCCGATTTTCCGGACCATCTTCTTGCTTCTGGCTCTGTAAGGGGGACGGCGGCGCGGCTCCGGGACCGAACATCAAGGCTGGGCCTGCGGTCGATCCCTCTGGAGCTAATGGTGTCCAGTAGCCTAAGAAGCCCAATCCGGCTGCAAGCAGGCGAGTTCGCTTCTTCTCCCCTTAGTCCCTCGCTGCAGTGAGCCTGTTGCCAGCAGGTCTCACTGAAAAGAACAAATTCTAAGACTATAACTTTCTAAGAGCTCAGGAGAGCCCCTAGTGTGCATCCAACCTCGGCCGGGCACGAAATCTAACTGAGGCTTGGAGGAGGGTCATAGTGGGAGGAGCCAGTGCACACCAGGTAGTCTAAGATCTTTCTAGAGTGCCCAGCCTCCTTCGGAGCCCGCTATTCCCCATGGTCCTTACGGAGTTCCCAGCATCCACTAGGACGTTAGAGAAAAGGGAAAATCTAGAGAGTAGGCATAATGCTAGCTTGAAAGCATAATTTTAAGTAAGAAATTCCACAATTTATCAATTTCATCCACAAAAAGTACAAGATGAGACAGTCGTCTTGGGCACACTACCCTGGGTGGAATAGGTTAAGCCTAGAAGAGATGACACAAAATGGGTGCTTATGTACTAATGCTAGGAGCGGGTTCCCAACTCAACCATAAGATCAAAGTATTTTTCATCCCATTTACATTACATTTTCCTAACTTTACAGTGAGATAATGCTTTTAGTATTCTCTGCAGTATGCATTATTGTTTTAAAGCTCCATTACTAAAACTAGCTAGCTACTTCCCTTAGCCAGTGGACTGTTTAGTCATTTGAAAATCAGGCAGTTGTCACTGGCCTAGATTGAGGGTGTTGTGAACTCGGGGATTTTTCCGATGGTTAGGAAGAGGAACTACAACTGGGCCGGAACAGGGGTGACCTGATATAGGATTTCCTCATACAGGATTCTGACAGTAAGGTTTGGTGAAATATTGTAGAGCTTTATTGCAGGAAAAGAACAACTCAAAGTCATATAGCATAAAGGGAACTTATGAGGGAATGTCCAGGCCCATTGAAGGGTTTGTGAGCAATGTTAAAGATACTGGTGACTGAAGAAATTGTGAGCGATGTTTAAAAGACACTGATGATTTGAAGAACTTGTAAACGGTGGTTAAAGACACAGATGACTTAAATAACTTGAGAACAGAGATTACTACGTTGGTGATCTGAAGAACTTAAGGGCAGTGGTTTAAGACGCTGATGATTTGTAGAACTTGAGAACGGTGACTGAGACGCTGATGATTTGAAGAACTTGAGTGCAGAGGTTTAAGACGCTGATGATTTGCAGAACTTGCAACTTACAGTTTGGTTGACAGTTTAAAATGATAGGGGTTACGGTTTTTACTAAACTAGAATATCATCAAATGACTAAAGAGCATTGCTTATATAAGTGGTATCTGTCTATCTGTGTTAGTGCTTGTATGTGCCTGCCAAAAGAATGCCATTATGGTTTTACAAATGTGTCCTTTTACATCCTTGCTGCAGACACGCTAAACAGCCCTTCAAGTCACGCCATGAGCATCTTTTTTACATATATTTTCAGGGAAAATGCGTCTTCAACGCAATATACTGTAATAGGATGCACACACATTTTCTGCTAATTAAAATGATATGCAGCATGTCCAGGGATGAATTAAGGGCCACATGGGCCCGGAGCTAAACATTTTCAAGGGCATATAATGAGAAGGGGAGGAGCTGTGACCAGTGCTGTGTGAATTTGGCCAGAACCATGTGGGCATGTACACCCTACACACAATGACCCACACTGTCTCCCTAAATCTGGAATGTCCAAACTGCGGCCCTCCAGCTGTTGAGAAACTACACATCACAGCATGCCCTGACACAGCTTTAGCATTCTCTGACAGCAAAACTGTGTCAGGGCATGCTGGCATTTGTAGTTTCACAACAGCTGGAGGGCCGCAGTTTGGACATGACTGCCCTAAATACATAAACATAGAAAAATTGCATAATTTTGTGAGAAAAATACAAAAACTATTTTAATACTTATAATTTATGATTGTTGTTGCTAGATATACAGCTTGTCATCATCCTTCCAGGATGATAGGCCGATTGTTATTGCTGTAGCTCCATCCACTCCATTGTTAATCTGGCCCTGAGCATGGCTATATTCTGTGTGTAACTGCGGCTGTATCTGCATACAAAATGTCATGTTACTATTTTTCCAGAAAAACACTGTAGCATAGCATTTTGTATGTGAATACAGTCGCAGTCACACACAGAATATAGCCATGCTGCATATAATTTTAATCAGCAGAAGCTGTTCATGTGTCCTATAGCATTACACTGCGTCTAAGACATATTTTCGCAGGAAAAAATGCAAAATAGAAGCCTGGTGCTACAGAGTCACACATCACTCATGTGTTATGCGTAATGCGATTTATAGCGCACAGAGCAAAGATGAAAGAGGACACATTTGTAAGTGCTATAGACAGTTCTGATATGGCTACTACATTTTCTTGTCTTCACAAAACCAGTCCCAAAAAACTGCACAGTACAGAACATGACAGGAGTCAGTTAAGATTTACTGGAGGGAGATCATGCCAAACAAATCTTACTGACTGTAAGGGATCTGTACTCTTTAATATCTTTGTTGATGACAATGCAAGTGGTACTAAAAGCAAACTATGCCTTTTTTCAAATTACATACAGATATGTAACAGGGTAAACACACTGGGGGGGGGGGGGGGGCGGTTGGGGGGGGTGTAAAACAGATGATTGAGGATCTAGGTAGACTTGAGGAATGGCCAAGAACATTGCAACTACAGTATAATGCTAAATCATGCACTTGGGTCTCAAAAACCCAAGGGCTAAACATAGTATCAAGGGTACTATAATGGAAATTACTGAGCAGGAAAGGGATTTAGGGGTCACTATTTCAAGTGACTTAAAATCAGGTAAGCAATGTAACAAAGCATTGAGAAAGGCAAGGGACTGGAATCAGTAGCAGGAGAAAAAAGAATAGTACCACTGTATAGGTCATTGGTACGGCCTCATCTGAAATAATGTGTCCAGTTCTGGAGGCCATATGTCCAGAAGGATATAAATACATTAGAGTGCACAAGGAAGGGCAACTGAAATGGTGCATGTCCTACAAGACACAACCCTTACCTAGAAAGACCAAAAAGATCTTTTTTTTTGTGTAAACTGTTTTTTTATTGATTAAATCAGCAGACAAAACATTACAGCAATACTTTTCCAAAAAAGGGGGGTGGACAAAAACATCACATATCATGTATGTCAGTACACTATACATAGGGCGTCCAAAGTAGAAAAATAATTTGTCTGCTTCGCTTACAACATCAGAACTTATAAAGGAGAAACATTTTAACAAAACAGCATAGGAAAATGGAAAAGAGGAGAAAGAGAGAGAAGAAAAGAAAGAAAAAGGAGAAGAGAGGGAAAATTAAGACGGTAGAGTCAGATGTGAGAGTCTGCACATAGGGAAAGGTTGTTTGGGGGACGTAGGGGGGGGTCTCTACCCTATAAGGGACTGAGACACATTAGAGAGTCATCGTTATCGGAATATGAATATGGCTATGAATGTGGATATGAATATGAATACGAAGGCGAAGGGGGTTATGTCGCCATGTAGGACCGATACAAAGGTGTGTCTTTAAAGTCGTACCAGGGGAACCAAATAGCTATAAAATTAACGGTTTTCCCGGATGAGAAGGAGACAAGGTCTTCCATATCTAAAAAGTAATCGACCTTTGTGAGCGATAATTTAATCGAGGGTGGAGAAGTGGATCTCCAAAGGATTGGAACAACCGCTTTTGCTGCGTTGCTAAGATGTCTCAGCAGGGAATGTTTGTACGAGTGTGTTCCTGTAGGGGTGTGATTGAGAAGCCAAAAACCTGGGTCTTTCGGGATCTCATCTCCCACTATCTGTTCGGTGCATTTAAAAACCTCTGTCCAGAATGGAGTTATAAGAGGGCATTCCCACCAAATATGTATATAACTCCCTGGGGCGTTTTTACATCTCCAGCACATATTCGAGAGAGAGGGAAACATTTTATTGAGAACAAGAGGGGTCCTATACCACCTATATATAAGTTTATAGAGGGTCTCCAATGTCGATAAGCATAAAGAACTCGCCTGAGCGTTTGTAAATACGGAATCCCAGTTAATCTGCATAGGTAGCCCTGACAGTTCCCTCTCCCAGGAAGCCAGAAAGGTAGGAGGTTGCGGAAAAAAGTTTCCCATGATCAGCGTGTAGATTTGTGAGATAGTATGTGTGGGAGAACTGGGAGAGGTGCATAGTCTTTCAAACCCGGTGAGATCCCTAGTTATGTCAGAGAGGTACCTAGAAGATGATATGAAATGATGAACCTGCAGGAACCTCCAAAACTCAGCACTATGCAGGTTCCAAGAAGACTGAACATCTGAAAAAGAGCGCACCCTACCCGAGTTCACCAGCTGACCGACTCTAAAAATCCCGGCTTCCGCCCATGGAGCGAAGGCTGTCCCGTGAAGACCTGGAGCAAATTCGGAGTTATGGAGAAGGGAGGTTAGGGGGGACCATTTAGAGGATATATGGCTCTGGGTTCTCAACCTGGCCCATAATTTGAGTGTGGGAGAGACCGTGGGGTGTGAGACCTTCGGAAGGGAAGGAAGCCAAGGTGCAATTTCAATATAATATGGGAGACAACCCTCCTCTAGTAGGACCCATTGTTTGCGGTCTTTAGCACGCGTCCATTCCAGAATCCTATTCAAGTGTACTGCGTGGTAGTAGTTAGGAATATGCGGGAGTTGTTGCCCCCCTTGATGTTTTCTCCTAAATAAAATGTTGTGTTTAAAACTGGGTGTCTTACAACCCCATACAAACGCACGAATAAGATTCTGGACGTCTCGGAGCCAAAGCAGGGGGATGTGTATCGGAAGGGTCTGGAGAAAGAATAGTATCCTAGGGAGGGCGTTCATTTTGACAACATTAATCCTGCCGAACCAGGACAGTCTTAGTTTCTTCCATTTCTGGAAGTCTAGGCGAAGCCTAGCCAATAAGGGGTTAAAATTTAGGGAGAATAGTTTGGATAAATCGTTAGTCAGTAACACCCCTAAATATTTTAATTTGTGATCGTGCCAGGTAAAAGGGAAGGCATGTTTCAGGCCCTCTACTATATCAGGAGGAGTAGTTAAATTCATGGCAATAGATTTGGAATAATTTATTTTGAAGTTAGAGAGGGCTCCAAACTTCTCAAATTCTACCATCAAGTTTGGCAAAGAAGTGACCGGTTTTGTGATTATAGCAAGTAGGTCGTCGGCATATAAAGCCAGTTTGTATTCAGTCCCTTTTACCAACAGACCCGAAATGCTCGGGTTAGCCCTAATGCTTCGGGCTAATGTTTCCATGCAAAGGACAAAGAGCAATGGGGATAATGGACAGCCCTGTCGCGTGCCATTGGAAATTGGAAAGGAGTCTGAAAGGGAGCCATTAATCCTAATTTTGGCGGACGGGGAGGTATAAAGGGATAGGATTCTGTGAAGACAGGCATTACCGAGCCCCAGATGCTTCAGTATACCAGCCAGAAAGTCCCAGTCCACTCTATCAAATGCTTTTTCAGCATCGGTCGACAGTATGATTGAAGGGGATATAAGCTGGCCGGCATAGTGAATCATGTTAAGCACTTTGGAGGTATTATCCCTGGCTTCTCGGCCTAAGACAAATCCAGCTTGATCTCCATGTATCAGACCAGGTAATAATAGTTTAAGGCAGTTTGCAATCAGTTTGGCAAAAAGTTTTATGTCTATATTTAATAGTGAGATTGGCCAGTAACTGGAGCAAAGGCTGGGGTCTTTACCCTCCTTGGGTAGAACTGTAATATGGGCTTCGAGAGATTGTGGGGAGAAAGGTGATTGTTCCGATATGGTATTAAAGGCTCTTGTGAGTATAGGGATTAGTTTATCTTTAAAAGCTTTGTAATAGGCAATGGTATATCCATCAGGACCGGGACTCTTGCCGTTGGAAGAGGATTCAATCGCTTTCGTAACCTCCTCAATGGAAAACGGGGCGTCCAGATCGTCTACTTCTTTTGTGGATAGCGTGGGGAAGTCTAAGGCCCGTAAATAGTCAGCTATGGCTGTTTGGTGGGACAACTTGTCAGTTCTTCCGGTCGGACCAGAGAGGTTATACAGAGTGGAATAATATGTCCTAAAGGCCCTAGCGATGTGGGGTGTCTGGTGTTGGGATTGGCCGTGACTATTTTTAATTGTGTGAATAAAAGTAAGAGCACATTGTTCTCTAAGTGCTTTGGCTAATAATTTCCCAGGTTTGTTGCCCCATTGATAGTATCTACTACGGCACTTCCGATAAGAGAACTTGACTCTATCAGAGAGTAACTTATTCAGATCAGCCCTAGCGGCTTCGAGATCGGCATAATGTTGTGGGGTTTGGGATTTTTTATGTAGAAGCTCGAGCGATTGTATTTTAGACAATAAATCACCCCAAAGTTTCTCCCTCTGCTTTTTGCGGAAGGATCCTATCTGAACACAGACCCCCCTAATGACACATTTGTGAGCTTCCCAGACTGAGACTTTGGAAATATCCTCTAAGTCATTGGTACAAATGTAAGACTCTAAAGCGTTGTCGATTCGAGACCTACAGTCTGTGTCCTGCACAAAAGTGTCGTTAAAACGCCAGGACCATTGGCGATGTGTACTAGGAGGCAAGCGTAAAGTGAGGTTAACTGGGGCATGATCTGACCACACAATCTGTCCTATAGAGGCATCGGAAAGGAGGTGTAAGTGCCGGTGGCTCAGGAACAAGTAATCAAGTCTGGAATATGTCTGATGTGGGTGTGAGAAAAAAGAGTAATCTAACACAGTAGGATGCGTCAGTCTCCAAGTGTCAATCAGCTGGTGGTCGAGCAGGGCGCGTCTCATTCCCCTATGCTCCCTCTCTGGCCTGCAGGAGATCTTTTTAGAATTGTCCTGGTGGGGATCTAGGGTCCAGTTAAGATCACCTCCCATCACCACAACCCCCTCCAAAAGAGGTTCCACGTTATCTAGAACTGAGGATATAAAGGAAGGTTGTTTAGCGTTAGGAGCGTATATGTTCAAGAAAGAAAAACGTTGACCATGTATGTCGCATTTCACCAGCAACCCCCTACCCTCAGCTATTCTATGGGAAGCAACATTAAGGACAGGCAGGTGGCGAGCCAGCAATATAGCCACTCCCAATGTCTTACCAGCAGAGTTATTAGACAGGAAAACATGAGGATAATAGTGACATTTTAGGGACGGTACGTGTCCCATCTTGAAATGTGTTTCCTGAATAAAAGCAACGTCAACTTTCTCATCTCTAAGCCATTTAAGAAGTTTAGACCTTTTCTCAGGAACATTCAGCCCTTTAACGTTAAGGGTAGTTACATGTAAATCATTCACCCCCATAATCAAGCGGACCTAATTGCTTCACATTAGCCTTCCCTACGGCAGACACTGGGGAAGATGAAGGAAGAGCAGCAAGGGAAGGAAATAGGAAAAAAAGAAAAGCTAAGGAAAGAAGAAAAAAAGATGCAGCGTGGGAAACCACGCCGAAAAGTACTTTGACATTAAATAGAAATGATAATACTACAAAAAGGACTGCTGCAAAAAGGACAGGAGCGGAATCCTGCCGACTCCCAGTCCAAAGAGACAGGGGATGCAGCATAGTGGGGTCCTACGGGAGGCCCAGGACGGTGACCAACCACAAGATAGAATCTAAACAAATATGTGGTATTACCGAGGTGTGCACAAAGGCACAAGTGAAACAAAATATGAAAACAAAATATATAAAAGCTTATATAACAGTGTACATATAATACTTAAACAATCATACCAGGTTTCATGAAGGCTGGCCAGTTATGTATGTGAGTATCGACAACAAGATAAAGAATTCAGCATAAAAATAAACCAAAATAACATGTCGACGATACCACATCACTTATCTATGAAACCATGGTAACTGCATTCTATTATTAAGTTACCAAAAACCGATCTCACATGTGAGCAACACATAGCACTATTTAAGAGAAAAAACTCAATATATAACATGGGTAGCAAATAAATTTACGTCCGCTCGGGACGAAACTTCTCATTCAAGGAGGCTCTAAAGAGCGTGGACCAGGAGTTGCTCCCCGCATCCGTGGGGAACGAACTTGTTGCCACGCGTCGTCTGGAGGGAGAACAACAGGCAGGTCCGGTAGGTGGTGAAAAGCGTCCCAATCTGGTAACGGTACCGGAGGAATTCCCAAGATCGTGAAGGCGGCCTGTAAATCCGAAGGTCTCGAGAGACTCGCGACTTTACCCCCATGAGAAACCTGGAGGGAGAAAGGGAAGCCCCATCTGTATTTCAGCTCCAGTTTCCTAAGAGAGTCTGTAAGAGGTTTCAAGGCTCGACATTGTTGTAATGTCGACCAGGCAAGGTCAGGAAATATCTGTATCTTGTCCCCGTGAAAGTCAATGTTGTCCAGCTGACGGGCCGACCTCATTATTTCCTCTTTTTGGACATAATAATGGAGCCTGCAACTCACGTCTCGTGGTCTGTCAGAGGGCAGGCCGCGAGGACGGAGGGCTCGGTGAGCTCTATCAAATATAATGTCCTTGTTCGGATCCAGGTCAATAAGTTCTCCAAATATCGTAGATAAGGTGGCTGTCAGGTCAGCCTGTTGGACACTCTCGGGTAAGCCTCTGACTCTGATATTGTTTCGCCGGCCGCGATTATCCATATCCTCAATACGTGATTTTAGAAAAGAGATATCGTCCCGTTGGTGAGATAGCACCTCCCGAAATTTAATCAGGGAATCCACAGTAGACGATTCATGGCGTTCCAGGGCATCGACTCGAGTCGCAATTTGGGACATATCTTGTCGGAGCGCTGTCACTTCCTGGGTGATGGTGGAAAGCAAGCGAGTCTCCAAAGCCGAGAAATCTTGTTTCGTAGGAAGTGACCTTACATGAGACAATATCTCGCTTATCTCCGCAGACAGGGAGAGGGCCTGTGGAGGCAACGGAGTCCCAGGGGATGCCATGTCGTCCACCGAGCCGCGTAGATTCGGGGAGGTCGGGACAGAAGAGGAAGTAGCGGGGATTGAGGTTGGAGTAGTCAAGAACTGACGTAGGTCCGACGAATGTCGGTTCGCGGGGGATGGGATCGCGTCCGGCTTGGTCTTGGCCTTTTTCTTCCTTATCCCTTTCACCATGAGATCGGTCTTCAAATATAGCAGTTTAGAATTACACTTTCACATAACCTCGGCAGTGGAAAGCATGTGGGTAGACACCGTGCAAAAGCCCCCGCGTGGCCTTAGGGTGACATCAGGCAGGCAGGCGCATGGCTAGGGATCCATACGTCAACCCACATTGGCAGTACGTCCGACTTGGTCCAATTGAGGTGCATCTGCGGGACTCTATACGTTAGGGAGTACGTTGCCCTGACACCGTTTCACGGTGTTATAGATGAATGACGGCAGCGGGTGGTGGGCTGTGTGGAAGCCACTTAGCAGAGCGCCGGCTGACACAGATATATGGATGGATGGATGGGGGGGGCACTTTGGCAGATAATGTATGACACCAGAATCCGTGTGTCACAGCCTTATATATGCCCCTCCCCTCTCTTTTATTTGGGCATCACAAGTCACTGGCCCTGGGGCCGCAATTACAATTGGTGACCCAGCGGGAGAAAGACACTCAGTGTCTGAGGTATTTTTAAAATGGCCGCCGGGCGCCCGTCGGCTCCGTCCCGTGCGACACGTCTCAGGGTCCCCGCCGGGCAAGAGTGTTGTACTTACAGCTGGGAGCGGGGAGACACGCTTAGTCACGGCCAGCGGCAGCAGGTAGGCCGGAGCTCTAGAGGAGGTCCACGGCCCGAGCAGCAGGTCCCGGAACTATCTCCGGCTTGAAGTCCAAATCGAGGCCCCGGCTTCCGTGAGCCCCGTAGGCCGCAACCCGCAGGAGCAGTTAAAACTGCTCCCCGATTCCGCGGTGCCTCGGGGGACTCAGCAGGGAGAACAAGAGGGGCAGAGGAGGTGTTGGGGCAAGCAGGAGGGTTTAGGTAGGAGATAAATAAGTGTTTTTTGTAGTGGGTCCCGGGAGCTCCACTAACACACAGCTGCCTCCTTCAGCAGCCAGACCACGCCCCAGACTAAAAAGATCTTAACATGTATAGTTTGGAGCAGAGAAGGTAAAATGGGGACATGACAGAGAATTTCAAATATACAAAGGGTTTTAACAAGGTACAGGAGGGAACATTATTCAAAGAAGGAGAAGTATTAGAACACAAGGACATTCGTGAGACTGGCAGAAGATAGGTTCAGAAGAAATTTAAGGGAAAAATACTTCACAGAAAGGGGAGTGGGTAAGTGGAATAGCCTCCCATGAGAGGTTATAGAGGCTAAGACAGTAGAACAATTTAATCATGCTTGGGATAGGCATATGAATATCCTTACAAATAATTAAGAATCAAAAAGGATTGAGATTACCGAAAAGATAAAAAAAACAAGGGGCAGACTAGATGGGCCAAGTGGTTCATATCTGCCGTCATATTCTATGTTTCTATGTTAAGAACTTCAGATATGCAAAGTTTACTTTTTGACCTCTTCACCAGAAGATCCTGGAGGAGAAGCCTGGGGGACTTGGTGACAAAAATGTGTATCATCACAGCAATGTCCCTTACTGCACAATGGCATGAACGGCATCTTCACACAGGCATAACACCACACCCAACACTACAAGAGGAGTTAAAACACAAATTTGTATAGCAAAGGCCAGGCGTGAGGGTACAAATGACATCAAGGCCTCAACCATTGCACAACAGAGAAGCAGGCTACTGGTGTCTCTTGAACATCCTGGCAAAGGACAGTATGCAGATATTCATGGCAGGAAATGTAAGAGAACAGCAGTTGACAGCATGTGCACAAAATCAAAGTACTGTATATTTTTAATGACAAATGTCTGTGATTACCAAATATATAAAAATAATTAAAAAAAATCTTAACATAACATTTGACTGCTATAAATATGTGCATACATAAATATGAAGAAACATGTAAGTAAGCCAATACTACAGTATTATTTGTTACAAAACAAAACATTTTCAAACATTTTTTACAACATGATGAATTATCTCTGCTTACACTGCAATTCTCCAAAGGCCTGACCGGGTTAGCTGCCATAGATTTGGTTGAGTGATCTCTAATACCACTCTCTAGAGGTGATGCTGACAAAACTGCAGAGCTATTCACATTGACCTGTTGAGACACCATGCAGCACTGACACAGAGCTACTTTTGAACAAATACTCTTGTAATGAGTTTACTTACTTACGTAGCTGAAATGCAACATAATATGGCAAGTACAGTACCACATATTATTTAGATTTGATATACTACTGGATATCATAACCAAATAAATATTAAACAGCACACTTTTGTTCTAATGCAGTCTTTTTATTTATGTTTTTTTTTTTTTTGGGGGGGGGGGGTAATTATCAAATTCCGAAGTACTAAATAAACAGTATTGTTTTGACATACACTAAAATATAACAAATGAAATGCATATCCTGCACTACAAATTGTCAAACTATTTTTCAAATTATGAATTAACATTTTTAAAGGTACTGTATATACACCCAGCATATGGAGCAACAATACTGTCAGATAACATTGTAGACTAAAGCTGGCAGAGGTGCATATATAGAAACTAGTGCTGACCCCCAGATTTCAGTGTTTTTCTTCTATAGGCCACTATGCAGCACTGCTAATCCTCTGTTACATACTTATTGATAAAGAACTCTATGTTTCCAATCTGTACTACATCCTATATGTACTGTACAGCAGAAATACATTTAAATGATAATTATGAAAAAAAAAAACATTAACATGCCTATTTATCAACTTAACTGAAGGTACTGTACTGTATATCAAATATATTGCATGTGTTCAGCACAAAATTGCTGATAGCAACTGTCTTCTATGACGGCAACAATTTACATGCTGCTCTCTGTTAGCTAACACCATCCTTGCATGATGTTAACCCACTTTTCACTATGGAGAAGGCCTTATTTGGAGCTCCTCCCCTCCCGCTTTGCAATGTTGTTAAAATGCAAATATGCAGTAGTACTGTTGAGCACCAACTTTGCAGTCTAGTGCAAGCAGGATCTATAGCAGTTATTTAGTAAGCTGCAGCTAAGAGCTCCAGATGTGAGGAGGAGCCTGATGTGAGGGTCCAACACTTACACAGACCCTCCCCATCCCCCCTCTTCTCTACCCAGCATGGGCAGTAATAGTCTAAGTGTAGTCCCATTTGGACTTTCAGTACCAGAAATGAAGACAAATAGGTGCTTCAGTTCACATGCAAGGTGGAGACTAAGGATGAGGTAAGCATGTAATAATCTGCCATGGAGCCTAATGATTTAATGTTATCCCCTTGTAGGTTTGTATGCCCCAGCATTCAGCAGATATATACATTTAAATATATAATAAAAACAAAAAGTTCCTCCCTAAAGAAACAAACTAACCTCAAAAATCCATTTGCTTAAATTTGCCCAGAACAGAGAAATGCATATGTTTGACATACATTATTTTAATGCTCTCCACAGACTAAAACAGTTTATAGAACAGTTCTCCTCCAGTTGTTGTTTTATCATAGATAAAGAACAACACTGAAAGAAGGCTTGAAAAGATGCAGTTATATTTTATAAAATGAAGAGAAAAACATGGGGAAGTTATGCAAATCATTGAGCAAGCTAGTTACTACATATTTAAGAACAGTTGCATGACCTGTACTATAAGCTGACTTCCTATACTAGATGTAATAAAGAAGAAAAAAATGCTTGATTATTGCAATAACATGTTTTCTTACTTACGAGTATTCAAATAATTCTTATTAATATTTTTCCTATCTTTTTATGGAATCAGCACTAGGAAGTCCAAGATGGTGCTTCCAGTGTTGGTGCATGTGTGACCCAGCTAAACCGTGTTACAAATGCACAGAAGGGATCCTGACAGGCCAGTGATATGATTAATGTCTGCTTACTGCTGCTGGCCTGTGCTTTCGGGAAGCTGAATATTGTGACGCTACCCCAGCAATTGTTTTGGTTAAAATGCTGAAAATGATCTGAGATTCTGAGGAATGTGTGTCTGAAATATACTGAAGAAAATTATTTCATAAAACAGTGTAAATACGGTTATTTATTTATTGTTAATAAAAAGTTTCTTATATAGCACACAACATGCTGTTGCACTACATTTGGAAACAACAGTGATTACAACAAAACTGGGTAATAATATACAGTCATAGAGGCAGGAAGGTCCTGCTTGCATGCTTGCGATCTATAGAGAAATAGGCACTGATACACAAGAATAGTTATCTATTGCATAATGGTCCACCAGATTGCAAAGATTCTTGGTGGGCTGTATGATGTGGTCACACAGCAATGTTGGTCAGGGGTCAAATGGATGTAAAAGTGAATAAATATGTAAGGACTGGACAGTGGGGATGTAATTGGATAGGAACGTTTATGAAGGTTATGTGAGTGATAGGCTGCCTGAAGAGGTGAGTTTTCAGGGAATGCTTGAAGGTTTGGAGACTAGAGGAAAGTCTTATTGTGCATGGGAGGGTCATTACACAGAGTTGGTGCAGCCCGATAAAGTCCTGTGAGATGATATCCAAGAGGAATTGGCAAAAAGGCATTCAGTGACACAGCCTAATACAGATAGTGACGAATATTGGGTATTATCTGTGTACAGATGATACTGAAATCCAGAGAGCTGATTAGTTTGCCAAAAGGCGTGGTTTAGATTGAGAACAGTACCTAACAGAACCTAACACTGAGCCCTGCGGTACAACTGATAGAGGCAGCAAAGAGGTGGAGTCAGAAAAATGAACACTGAAAATAAGAATTTACTTACCGATAATTCTATTTCTCGTAGTCCGTAGTGGATGCTGGGGACTCCGTAAGGACCATGGGGAATAGCGGCTCCGCAGGAGACTGGGCACAAAAGTAAAGCTTTAGAACTACCTGGTGTGCACTGGCTCCTCCCCCTATGACCCTCCTCCAAGCCTCAGTTAGGATACTGTGCCCGGACGAGCGTACACAATAAGGAAGGATTTTGAATCCCGGGTAAGACTCATACCAGCCACACCAATCACACCATATAACTTGTGATCTAAACCCAGTTAACAGCATGATAACAGAGGAGCCTCTAGAAAAGATGGCTCACTACAGCAATAACCCAATTTTTTGGAAATAATAACTATGTACCAGTATTGCAGACAATCCGCACTTGGGATGGGCGCCCAGCATCCACTACGGACTACGAGAAATAGAATTATCGGTAAGTAAATTCTTATTTTCTCTGACGTCCTAGTGGATGCTGGGGACTCCGTAAGGACCATGGGGATTATACCAAAGCTCCCAAACGGGCGGGAGAGTGCGGATGACTCTGCAGCACCAAATGAGAGAACTCCAGGTCCTCCTCAGCCAGGGTATCAAATTTGTAGAATTTTACAAACGTATTTGCTCCTGACCAAGTAGCTGCTCGGCAAAGTTGTAAAGCCGAGACCCCTCGGGCAGCCGCCCAAGATGAGCCCACCTTCCTTGTGGAATGGGCTTTTACAGATTTTGGCTGTGGCAGGCCTGCCACAGGATGTGCAAGCTGAATTGTACTACAAATCCAACGAGCAATAGTCTGCTTAGAAGCAGGAGCACCCAGCTTGTTGGGTGCATACAGAATAAACAACGAGTCAGATTTTCTGACTCCAGCCGTCCTGGAAACCTATATTTCCAGGGCCCTGACAACGTCTAGCAACTTGGAGTCCACCAAGTCCCTAGTAGCCGCAGGCACCACAATAGGTTGAGTCAGGTGAAACGCTGAAAACCACCTTAGGGAGAAACTGAGGACAAGTCCTCAATTCCGCCCTGTCCGAATGGAAAATCAGATGAGGGCTTTTACAGGATAAAGCCGCCAATTCTGACACGCACCTGGCCCAGGCCAGGGCCAACAGCATGACCACTTTCCATGTGAGATATTTTAACTCCACATATTTAAGTGGTTCAAACCAATGTGACTTTTGGAACCCAAAAACTACATTTAGATCCCAATGTGCCACTGGAGGCACAAATGGAGGCTGTATATACAGTACCCCTTTCACAAACGTCTGAACTTCAGGGACTGAAGCTAGTTCTTTTTGGAAGAAAATTGACAGGGCCGAAATTTGAACCTTAATGGACCCCCATTTCAGGCCCATAGACACTCCTGTTTGCAGGAAATGTAGGAATCAACCTAGTTGAAAATTCCTCCGTCGGGGCCTTACTGGCCTCGCACCACGCAACATATTTTCGCCAAATGCGGTGATAATGTTTTGCGGTTATATCTTTCCTGGCTTTGATCAGGATAGGAATGACTTCATCCGGAATGCCTTTCTCCTTCAGGATCCGGCGTTCAACCGCCATGCCGTCAAACGCAGCCGCGGTAAGTCTTGGACAGACAGGGTCCTTGCTGGAGCAGGTCCCTTCTTATAGGTAGAGGCCACGGATCCTCCGTGAGCATCTCTTGAAGTTCCGGTTACCAAGTCCTTCTTGGCCAATCCGGAGCCACGAATATAGTGCTTACTCCTCTCCATCTTATAATTCTCAGTACCTTGGGTATGAGAGGCAGAGGAGGGAACACATACACTGACTGGTACACCCACTGTGTTACCAGAGCGTCTACAGCTATTGCCTGAGGGTCCCTTGACCTGGCGCAATACCTGTCGAGTTTTATAAACATGTGGAAGACTTCTGGGTGAAGTCCCCACTCTCCCGGGTGGAGGTCGTGTCTGCTGAGGAAGTCTGCTTCCCAGTTGTCCACTCCCGGAATGAATACTGCTGACAGTGCTATCACATGATTTTCCGCCCAGCGAAGAATCCTTGCAGCTTCTGCCATTGCCCTCCTGCTTCTTGTGTCACCCTGTCTGTTTACGTGGGTGACTGCCGTGATGTTGTCCGAATGGATCAACTCCGGGTGACCTTGAAGCAGAGGTCTTGCTGAGCTTAGAGCATTGTAAATGGCCCATAGCTTCAGGATATTTATGTGAAGTGATGTCTCCAGGCTTGACCATAAGCTCCGGAAATTCCTTCCCTGTGTGACTGCTCCCCAGCCTCGCAGGCTGGCATCCGTGGTCACCAGGACCCAGTCCTGAATGTCGAATCTGCGGCCCTCTAGAAGATGAGCACTCTGCAACCACCACAGGAGAGACACCCTTGTGCTTGGTGACAGGGTTATCCGCTGATGCATCTGAAGATGCGACCCGGACCATTTGTCCAGCAGGTCCCACTGGAAAGTTCTTGCGTGGAATCTGCCGAATGGGATTGCTTCGTAGGAAGCCACCATTTTTCCCAGAACCATTTCATTGATGTACTGAGACTTGGCTCGGTTATAGGAGGTTCCCGACTAGCTCGGATAACTCTCTGACTTTCTCCTCCGGGAGAAACACCTTTTTCTGGACTGTGTCCAGGATCATCCCTAGGAACAGAAGACGAGTCGTCGGAATCAGCTGCGATTTTGGAATATTGAGAATCCAATCGTGCTGCCGCAACACTACCTGAGATAGTGCTACACCGACCTCCAACTGTTCCCTGGATCTTACCCTTATCAGGGAATCGTCCAAGTAAGGGATAACTAAAATTCCCTTCCTTCGAAGGAGTATCATCATTTCGGCCATTACCTTGGTAAAGACCCGGGGTGCCGTGGACCATCCATACGGCAGCGTCTGAAACTGATAGTGACAGTTCTGTACCACAAACCTGAGGTACCCTTGGTGAGAAGGGTAAATTGGGACATGAAGGTAAGCCTCCTTGATGTCCCGATACATCATGTAGTCCCCTTCTTCCAGGTTCGCAATCACTGCTCTGAGTGACTCAATCTTGAATTTGAACCTCCGTATGTAAGTGTTCAAGATTTTAGATTTAGAATCGGTCTCACCGAGCCGTCCGGCTTCGGTACCACAAGAGTGTGGAATAATACCCCGTTCCCTGTTGCAGGAGGGGTACCTTGATTATCACCTGCTGGGAATACAGCTTGTGAATGGCTTCCAAAACTGCCTCCCTGTCAGAGGGAGACATCGGTAAAGCCGACTTTAGGAAACGGCGAGGGGGAGACGTCTCGAATTCCAATTTGTACCCCTGAGATATCACCTGAAGGATCCAGGGGTCTACTTGCGAGTGAGCCCACTGCGCGCTGAAATTCATTGAGACGGGCCCCCACCGTGCCTGATTCTGCTTGTAAAGCCCCAGCGTCATACTGAGGGCTTGGCAGAGGCGGGAGAGGGTTTCTGTTCCTGGGAACTGGCTGATTTCTGCAGCCTTTTTCCTCTCCCTCTGTCACGGGGCAGAAATGAGGAACCTTTTGCCCCCTTGCCTACGAAAGGACTGCGCCTGATAATACGGCGTCTTCTTATGTTGAGAGGCGACCTGGGGTACAAACGTGGATTTCCCAGCTGTTGCCGTGGCCACCAGGTCTGAAAGACCGACCCCAAATAACTCCTCCCCTTAATAAGGCAATACTTCCAAATGCCGTTTGGAATCCGCATCACCTGACCACTGTCGTGTCCATAACCCTCTACTGGCAGAAATGGACAACGCACTTAGACTTGATGCCAGTCGGCAAATATTCCGCTGTGCATCACGCATATATAGAAATGCATCTTTCAAATGCTCTATAGGCAATAATATTCTCAGTCAGGGAATCCGACCACGCCAACCCAGCACTGCACATCCAGGCTGAGGCGATTGCTGGTCGCAGTATAACACCAGTATGTGTGTAAATACATTTTAGGATACCCTCCTGCTTTCTATCAGCAGGATCCTTAAGGGCGGCCCTCTCAGGAGAGGGTAGAGCCCTTGTTCTTACAAGCGTGTGAGCGCTTTATCCATCCTAGGGGGTGTTTCCCAACGCACCCTAACCTCTGGCGGGAAGGGATATAATGCCAATAACATTTTAGAAATTATCAGTTGTTATCGGGGGAAACCCACGCATCATCACACACCTCATTTAATTTCTCAGATTCAGGAAAACTACAGGTAGTTTTTCCTCACCAAACATAATACCCCTTTTTGGTGGTACTCGTATTATCAGAAATGTGTAAAAAAAATTTCATTGCCTCAATCATGTAACGTGTGGCCCTACTGGAAGTCACATTTGTCTCTTCACCGTCGACACTGGAGTCAGTATCCGTGTCGGCGTCTATATCTGCCATCTGAGGTAACGGGCGCTTTAGAGCCCCTGACGGCCTATGAGACGTCTGGACAGGCACAAGCTGAGTAGCCGGCTGTCTCATGTCAACCACTGTCTTTTATACAGAGCTGACACTGTCACGTAATTCCTTCCAACAGTTCATCCACTCAGGTGTCGACCCCCTAGGAGGTGACATCACTATTACAGGCAATCTGCTCCGTCTCCACATAATTTTTCTCCTCATACATGTCGACACAAACGTACCGACACACAGCACACACACAGGGAATGCTCTGATAGAGGACAGGACCCCACTAGCCCTTTGGGGAGACAGAGGGAGAGTTTGCCAGCACACACCAGAGCGCTATATATATACAGGGATAACCTTATATAAGTGTTTTTCCCCTTATAGCTGCTGTATTTTTAATACTGCGCGTAATTAGTGCCCCCCTCTCTTTTTTAACCCTTTCTGTAGTGTAGTGACTGCAGGGGAGAGCCAGGGAGCTTCCCTCCAACGGAGCTGTGAGGGAAAATGGCGCCAGTGTGCTGAGGAGATAAGGCCGCCGAGAAGGGGGCGGAGCCTATCTCCCGTTTTTCTGTGTATTCTGGCAGGGGTTAAATTCATCCATATAGCCCAGGAGCTATATGTGATGCATTTTTTGCCATCCAAGGTGTTTTTATTGCGTCTCAGGGCGCCCCCCCCCCCAGCGCCCTGCACCCTCAGTGACCGGAGTGTGAAGTGTGCTGAGAGCAATGGCGCACAGCTGCAGTGCTGTGCGCTACCTTGTTGAAGACAGGACGTCTTCTGCCGCCGATTTTCCGGACCTCTTCTGTCTTCTGGCTCTGTAAGGGGGCCGGCGGCGCGGCTCTGGGACCTATCCATGGCTGGGCCTGTGATCGGTCCCTCTGGAGCTAATGTCCAGTAGCCTAAGAAGCCCAATCCACTCTGCACGCAGGTGAGTTCGCTTCTTCTCCCCTTAGTCCCTCGATGCAGTGAGCCTGTTGCCAGCAGGTCTCACTGAACATAAAACCTAAAACTAAACTTTTCACTAAGCAGCTCAGGAGAGCCACCTAGTGTGCACCCTTCTCGTTCGGGCACAAAAATCTAACTAACTGAGGCTTGGAGGAGGGTCATAGGGGGAGGAGCCAGTGCACACCAGGTAGTTCTAAAGCTTTACTTTTGTGCCCAGTCTCCTGCGGAGCCGCTATTCCCCATGGTCCTTACGGAGTCCCCAGCATCCACTAGGACGTCAGAGAAAGAGTGATTAGATAGGTAGGATGAGAACCAGGAAAGGGCTATGGGGGTAATTCAGACCTGATCGCTAGGGTGTGTTTTGTGCATCCCTGCAGTCAGGTAGTCGCCGCCTACAAGGGGAGGGGGAATTCGCTGTGCGATCGCATGTGCAGGAGAGCTACACAAACAGGTGTTTGTGCAGTCTCTGCACAGCCCAGGACTTACTCAGCCGCTGCGATGATCGTCCCGGAGCTGATGTTACGAATCCTCCCACAAAATGCCGGGTCCCTCCTGCGTTTCTCCGGACACTCCCTAGAAACAGTCAGTTGCCACCCACAAATGCCATCTTCCTGTCAATCTTCGCACCGGCGATCGCAAGATCATATTTTTCGCACCATCCTGTTGCTGCCTGGCGCTCCCCATCGCTGCGGACCGTCGCACCTGCGCATTGCGATGCATATGCATGTGCAGTTTAGACCTGATCACCTGCTGTGCGAAAACGCACAGTAGCGATCAGGTCTGAATTAGCCCCTATATCCTGAAAACCTAGGGATTTAAGTGTGTGTATGAGAAGAGAGTGGTGGTCAACAGTGTCAAAAGCAGCAGAGAGATCTAGAAGAATAAGAATTGAGATTAAACTTAGCAGTGACCAGATCATTCACTACTTTAGACAGTGCTGTCTCTGAGGCATGTTGAGAGTTAAAACCTGAATGGAGTCCACAAATTTGTGTGAGTTAACAAAATGTGTGAAGTGAGTGTAGACAAGTCTCTCAAGTAGCTTGTAGTGGCAAGGGATCTGAAAGATGGGACATTGGTTTGAAAGAGAGTTAGGGTCAGAATCACTCGCATATTAGCAGGGGGCAGGACCTGGCATGTGGGGAGACCTTGACTGTGCTGCCCCCCCCATGCCAGCGGAACTAGTTTTGGTTTTGATACTTTTAGCAAATCTACAACTCATGCTGAAGTGCTGCACCCGGAAGAAGCAGATTCTGAACATCACACCATCAGTCGCGATGGTCAAAATCCTCGGCCTGGTCTGTGTAAGCCGAAGATTACTCAGATTGGCTGCCAAGTCCAGGATATCTGCATATAACAAAGATGACCCTGGGCTCAGCACACCTCCAAAACAAGGGTGACAGTACCAGTCACCCCCCTAAAACCCCCCGATGCATGCACAGAACTGGCCTTGCACATGTGTCAACCCTGAAACCATCAGATTTGTATGTAAAAATCAGGTTTGCATAAATACGAATCAGGCTCAGTGGTGGCTGCTACTCTGTGCAGATGCCATGGGGGGGGGGGAAGGGGGTTCTGCTGTGCTCACCAAACAACAGTGATCGGTAGCACATCGTACACTGGAGGAGCGTGAGGGGATAATGAGTGGCCAGGACTGATTTGCAGCTGCAAGAAGAATAGTATCTTGCACCATCCAGCCATTCTGCGTTTCTGACTGATTGCATTGTTTGCAACCAGGTCAAAAAAATGCACTGCCTGATACAGTCGCAAAGGATGTGACTACCCGCCAGGCAAGTGGTTAAGGTAGCTAAATTACTTATATATTTTTTGAAAAGTGTTTGATTAAGATTTAAACTTGGATAAAACGCTGATTCTACAAGCACTTCGGGTACTATGCCAGTGATTCTCAAACACAGTCCTCAAGACACCCCAACACTCCAGGTTTTAAGGCAATCCATGCTTATACACGGGTGACTTAATCAGTACTTTAGTAGTAGTTTGATTATACCATCTGTGCACAATCAGGGATATCCCTAAAACCTGGACTGTTGGGGTCGCTTGAGGACTGTGTTTGATAGCCACTGTACTATGCCATCACTTGACCTGAACACCTGTATACATAATTCAATTCACATAGTGTAAGGCTGCACAGCATATTATTGTCTGTCAAACTGTGCCTGTTTATTTAGAGAACCTCCCTAAAATGATGACGTGCTGCAGAGAAAGGGAAGAGAACACAGTGGACATACTTAACTTTGCTACAGTTATTTAATGTATAATATGCTCACTAGTGCACAGCCTTTGGTAAGTACACTAATATACTGTTTACTTGCTCTTTAACTTATCACAAATTCTGAGGACAATTTCAAGTTCTAGGTCAATTGCAATAATGAACGCCATTATTCACAGCCGGATTAACGGTGGGGTGGAAGGATAAGTTGTCCCGGGGCCCCCACATACTGTCCTCAAAACGGCAAAAAAAACATCGGAGTAGGAGTACAGCAATAACTTGTCTCCTCTCCGTCCTCCTCGGCAGCTGAGACGTTCCATTACAAATGTGTTGCCCAGGGAACCCCACAGACCTTAATCCAGCCCTGTCATTATTACTGTGCCACCTTGCACAGTGTATTAAACTTGACAATGAATTCCTTGGGATATATCAAATTCACTATGCTGTTTACCCCTAGATACACCTCTGGCTACATTTGTCTAGTGCATTCCTACATATATCTCCTCAAAATGATCCACTGTTGATTGGGTCTCTTTTAAAACATATAACATATAAGTGATAAACACTGTATAGCTTATTATTAATTTATTTATTTTTAGGGCACCACAAGTAGTCCACAGCGCCATACACAGGGCAAACAATAAGACAGAACAATGTAAAACCGTTCAGTAGAGTAACCAGTGCATTACAGTAAACAATTAACACCACAATTCTCCATATACAATACAGCTACAGAATCAAGGGGGAATCTTCAGTGAAGGCTGAAACCTGTACCCATTAGCATGAGTGTGACTGATAGGCCCTACACACTTACCGATTACACTGAGCGATATGAACGATCTTGTTCATTAATGAACGAGATACCGTTCATATCGCTCAGTGTGTAGGCACCTACAATGAATGATGCGTGGCCCAATGGTCATTCATCGTTGGTGCTGGCTCGTTTATACATTCAAGCCAATATGGATAATATCGTCCATATTAGCATGCAGGGCTATGGGGCTGGGTGACATCAGGGAGTGAATAAACTTCACTCCCCCCCGCCGGGTCACCTGTCGGCCGTACCGGCTGTCGGACACCTCGGGCAGTGTGTAGGGCCCTTTAATGGGTTAAAGCAGCTGCAAGAGGTAAAAAAGCAACAAAGGAGTGGAGTACAGGGGTAGAGAACCCAAGGTTGTCAGCTTGAGAGGTAGGCAGCAAGAATCGCAGGGGGGAGAATACTACTCCTTGGAGTGTACAGTCTAAAGGGAAGGGATCGCAAAATATAAAATTTTGTTTTAATACAAAAAGGGGACTCTTATTTTCCATGCAACATTACATACTGTACATACAGAGCCGGCCATAGGCATAGGCAAACTAGGCAATTGCCTAGGGCAAATGATATGCCTAGGGGCATCAGCAGCTTCTGCTGATTAAAATGATATGCAGCATGCCTATATTCTGTGTGTAGCATTTCATATGCAGATACAGCCACAGTCTCACACAGTTTATAGGCATGCTACATATCATTTTAATCAGCAGAAGCTGCTTGTGTGCGCCATAGCCACATAGCAATGCAAATAAGCTGCATTTAAATAAAAAAAAGGTGCCCGACGTTAGCATTGAGGCAAGATTTATGAGGACACATCTGTATCCAAGCAGAGGTCACAGTGTTAGTGGCAGTGTGAGTGCTGTGTGCATGTGAGTGGGTTAGTTGTGCAGTAGTGTTCGGAATATGTGTAAGGAGCATTATGTGTGGCATGTAAAAATGCATTAATAATGTGGAACATATGTGTAAGGGGCACTATGTGTGTCATTATGTGTATAAGGGCATTAATAATGTGCGGCATATGTGTAACAGGGTACTACTGTATGTGTATCATTATGTGTATAGGGGCACTAATAATGTGCAGCAAATGTGTAGGGGGCACTATGTGTGTCATTATGTGTATAAGGGTATTAATAATGTGCGGCATATGTGTAAGGGATATTATGTGTAAAAGGGCATTAATAAAGGTTGTCATAATGTATAAGGCGCATTGTGTTTATAAGGACATTAATACTGTGTCTCATATGTGTAAGGGGCATTACTCTGTGGCATTATGTGTATAAGGTGCTCTACTATGTGGCGTTGCATATAGAAAGGGCACTACTGTGTTGTCTAATGTGAATAAAAGCAATAGGGTGTGGTGTAATGTGAATAAGGAGAAATTCAGTGTGATGTAATGTGAATAAAGGGCTCTACTGTGAGGAGTAATGTTTATAAGGTAAAGTGATACTACTGTGGGATGTAATATAAATTATGGACACTATCGCATGATCAAATGTGAATAAAGTTGCAGAACTGTGTGGCGTAATTGGAATTGGGGTTACTATTGTGTGGCCATGCCCCTTGCCAGCAAAAGCACACCCCTTTTTGGGCTGAGCACCAAATGTGCGAACTGTTCCTATTTAAAATATAGGGGGTACAAACACCAAAATAAGGACAGCTATGGGTGAGGGGTGATGTTGCTGGGAAAGAGGTGCAAGGTCAGAGGCGGAACCACCGGTGGTGTTAGGTGGCACCAGCCAAAATCTTGCCTAGGGCATCATATTGGTTAGGGCCGGCTCTGTGTACATATCCTAAAGACAAATTTAAAAAAAAAAAAATACTGGCTGGGCTTTACTAAAGTGTAGCTGTGGCCGAGTGTTCCTGCTGTATCAACAAACTACTTTCTTGCATAGAACAGTCATTTTTTTTTTAAAGTGTAATTTACACAGCGGAATATTACAGAGTTCATTTTACTAATACATGAACAATTTTCTGTACCACAAAGCACTGAACATTGGTAATTTTAAGACTTCCACATTACCAAAGAAAGAAACTAGCAACAGATTGCTGTGTAAATATGCTCTGTGAGCTAGGTCCTTTTCAAAGACCACTACTTTCAATAGAGCAGAATTTTATAGTAGCATTATATCTGCTGGGAGAAATGCTGTAAGCAGCGACTGACCGGAAATCTAGAGGAAAATTGCTGGTGTTACTTCCTCCAGTAACATTCAATTAATGTCTATGGGAACATATCAATTTTCTACTGTGATTTTTCGTAGCATAACTGTGGAAAAGTTATTGCATGTACTCCAGAAAAATATGAAAAGAATTGCTTACAATATTTCTCATACAATATCCAGACACTAACAGCAGAAGGATAATGTTTGTGAGTGACATATTTCTGAGATACCGTTGCCGTAGCAGGTCACATCATATACCAAATTAAAGTTCTTGATCCATATATTTGTAGAAACTCAAAATTTGTGTTGTAATTGGTACCTTCCTTTTGGAGTTATGAGGCAAAACGTCCATCTGCCATTTACAAGACGTCACCATTGTGTTCTGGAAAATATGACTGTTGGTGAACTCTGCTCGCGTGTGTGTGTGTGTGTGTGTGTGTGTGTGTGTATACACACACATATACATACTATGGCAGAGACAGCATTTTTCCATGTGAAAGTAATGTGGAGGATCCAGACCAGGTTTTGGAAGCAGTAGCAGAATCCCAGGTGTGTGATCAGCAGCACCTGGGATTTCCTGATATAAGGGTTTCCAGGGCAGAGTCACCTTGCTCTTGACGGTGGAATAGCTACCCAAGTGATAGGCCGGGTTGTATGGGTTAGACTAGGGACCACTGGAGCCTATCATGAGTCTGCCATGCTGAGAGTTTCTGTATGCTACTGCCTGCAATACCGACTGCATATGGATTTAACTTGCTATGTGGTGACTTGCTGTTCCAAATAAACACCGAAAGTGTTCATCTGAGTCCCCATGTTTGTGATCCTTGTCACAATACATACATGGTCGAGACAAATTATTATGACCATCTTCTACATTTGACTCCGGAAGAGCATAGCCCATGAAGTACACCATGTGTCATGCACTGGCTTGGTGGGTAAATAAGGTGTGTAATAGGCCGTCTGCGCACATATCACTTTTGCTGTCATGGGTAAAAGGGTATATTTATCAAACTTTCAAAAAGGGATGATTATCATCTTTCGAGCCAAGGGTGACAGTATTTGTGAACTGTTTGCGTGCTGCTGCGGTGAAGATGTATCAGGACTGCACAAATAAAACCATTTACGAACAACAGACAAGGAAACTGTGGCGCACCATGTGCCATTGATGTGAGAGGTGAAGATGCGTGATGGTTGACCGATACGCTACAGTGGAGCAGCTCACCATAAAAATGTACTTGTGTTAACCTACCAGCACCTTACCAAGTCATTAAGAATGCAGCCCACATTGTATAATGCATTGTACAATTCATGAACTAAAACCCCATTATTTATCCAGTTATTTATTAAAGTATTAAGGTGAACGAAATTACTAAGGAGAGTGCAGGGTTCTCAGTATATGCATATTTGAGCAGTTGGTCACAGCACACTGCACCCCACTCTGGGGTTGGGGAGTACATGAGTGCACCTCTTTCCTGGGAATGGCGAGTGCGGTGGATTCCTGTATGTGTATAATAGGGTTAATTTCTAATTGGCCCATTTGCGATCATAGCTCTCTCATGCACCCCTCCTAAGCTCATTTACTTTAAACCTGTGTCAGCTGCTCCTTTGTTGTGTTGGTGACTGTCTCACTTTGAAAGCCACAAGTTAGTTGGCAGGTGAGCTTTAAACCAGGCAAACACATTTTCTCCTATGAGATAGCAGTTGCCAGGTTTCCAAAAAATCTAAGTGAAAATTTTTGTGATATAGTAGGACTTCCAGTGGAATGGGATCCCTTAATGTGAGCTGCAAGCTTAAATGCATTGTACAATTCATGTACTAAAATCCCATTATTTATCCAGTTATGTATTAAAGTTTTAAAGAGAAAAAAAAAAGATTTTACTTACCGGTAAATCTATTTCTCGTAGTCCGTAGTGGATGCTGGGGACTCCGTAAGGACCATGGGGAATAGACGGGCTCCGCAGGAGACATGGGCACTTTAAGAAAGAATTTAGATTCTGGTGTGCTCTGGCTCCTCCCTCTATGTCCCTCCTCCAGACCTCAGTTAGAGAAACTGTGCCCGGAAGAGCTGACAGTACAATGAAAGGATTTCGGGAATCCAGGGTAAGACTCATACCAGCCACACCAATCACACCGTATAACTTGTGATAACTTTACCCAGTTAACAGTATGAACAATCACAGAGCATCAGATAAACCCTGATGCAACTATAACATAACCCTTATTTAAGCAATAACTATATACAAGCATTGCAGAAGAAGTCCGCACTTGGGACGGGCGCCCAGCATCCACTACGGACTACGAGAAATAGATTTACCGCTAAGTAAAATCTTATTTTCTCTAACGTCCTAGTGGATGCTGGGGACTCCGTAAGGACCATGGGGATTATACCAAAGCTCCCAAACGGGCGGGAGAGTGCGGATGACTCTGCAGCACCGAATGAGCAAACACAAGGTCCTCCTCAGCCAGGGTATCAAACTTGTAAAACTTTGCAAAGGTGTTTGAACCTGACCAAGTAGCCGCTCGGCAAAGCTGAAATGCCGAGACCCCTCGGGCAGCCGCCCAAGAAGAGCCCACCTTCCTTGTGGAATGGGCCTTAGCTGATTTAGGCAACGGCAACCCAGCCGCAGAATGAGCCTGCTGAATCGTGTTACAAATCCAGCGAGCAATAGTTTGCTTTGAAGCAGGTGCCCCAAGCTTGTTGGAAGCATACAGGATAAACAAAGATTCTGTTTTCCTGAACTTAGCCGTTCTGGCTACATAAACCTTCAAAGCCCTGACCACATCCAGTGACTCGGAATCCTCCAAGTCAGTAGTAGCCACAGGCACCACAAGAGGTTGGTTTATATGAAAGGATGAAACCACTTTCGGCAGAAATTGTGGGCGGGTCCGCAATTCTGCTCTATCCGCATGGAAAACCAGATAAGGGCTTTTATGTGACAAAGCCGCCAATTCTGACACATGCCTAGCCGAAGCCAAGGCTAATAGCATGACCACCTTCCACGTGAGATATTTTACTTCCACCGTTCTGAGTGGTTCAAACCAGTGTGATTTCAGGAAACTCAACACCATGTTAAGATCCCCCAGGTGCCACTGGAGGCACAAAAGGGGGCTGAATATGCAGCACTCCCTTTACAAACGTCTGAACTTCAGGCAGAGAAGCCAGTTCTTTTTTAAAGAAAATGGATAAGGCCGAAATCTGAACCTTAATGGAACGCAATTGAAGGCCCAAAGTCACTCCCGACTGTAGGAAGTGAAGGAAACAGCCCAGCTGGAATTCCTCCGTAGGGGCATTCCTGGCCTCACACCAAGCCACATATTTTCGCCATATACGGTGATAATGTTGAGCCGTCACATCCTTCCTAGCCTCTATCAGTGTAGGAATGACCTCATCCGGAATGCCTTTTTCTGCTAGGATCCGGCGTTCAACCGCCCTGCCGTCAAACGCAGCCGCGGTAAGTCTTGGAACAGACAGGGCCCCTGTTGCACAAGTCCTGTCTTAGAGGCAGAGGCCACGGGTCCTCTGTGAGCATTTCTTGCAGATCTGGATACCAAGTCCTTCTTGGCCAATCCGGAACAATGAGTATTGTTCTCACTCCTCTTTTTCTTATGATTCTCAGCACCATGGGTATGAGAGGAAGAGGAGGAAATACATAGACCGACTGGAACACCCACAGTGTCACCAGTGCGTCCACAGCTATCACCTGAGGGTCTCTTGACCTGGCGCAATATCTCAGCAGCTTTTTGTTGAGGCCGGATGCCATCATGTCCACCTGTGGCAGTTCCCACCGACTTGCAATCTGCGTGAAGACTTCTTGATGAAGTCCCCAATCTCCCGGGTGGAGGCCGTGCCTGCTGAGGAAGTCTGCTTCCCAGTTGTCCACTCCCGGAATGAACACTGCTGACAGTGCGCTTACGTGATTCTCCGTCCAGCGAAGAATTCTGGTGGCTTCTACCATCGCCACCCTGCTCCTTGTGCCGCCTTGGCGGTTTACATAAGCCACTGCGGTGATGTTGTCTGACTGAATCAGAACCGGTTGGTCGCGAAGCAGGGACTCCGCTTGACGTAGGGCGTTGTATATGGCCCTTAGTTCCAGGATGTTGATGTGAAGGCAAGTCTCCTGACTTGTCCACAGCCCTTGGAAATTTCTTCCCTGTGTGACTGCCCCCCACCCTCGGAGGCTTGCATCCGTGGTCACCAGGACCCAGTCCTGAATGCCGAATCTGCGACCTTCGAGAAGGTGAGCACTCTGCAGCCACCACAGGAGAGACACCCTGGCCCTGGGGGATAGGGTGATTAACCGATGCATCTGAAGATGTGATCCGGACCACTTGTCCAGTAAGTCCCATTGGAAGGTCCTCGCATGGAACCTGCCGAAGGGAATGGCCTTGTATGATGCCACCATCCTTCCCAGGACTCGAGTGCAGTGATACACTGACACCTGTTTTGGTTTTAATAGATTCCTGACCAGTGTCATGAGCTCCTGAGCTCTCTCTATCGGGAGATAAACCCTTTTCTGGTCTGTGTCTAGGATCATGCCTAGGAGAGGCAGATGAGCTGTAGGAACAAACTGCGACTTTGGAATATATAGAATCCAGCCGTGTTGCCGTTACACTTCCAGAGAAAGTGCTACGCTGTTCAGCAACTGCTCTCTTGATCTCGCTTTTATGAGATCGTCCAAGTACGGGATAATAGTGACACCTTGCTTCCGCAGGAACACCATCATTTCCGCCATAACCTTGATGAATATTCTCGGGGCCGTGGAGAGACCAAACGGCAACGTCTGAAATCGGTAATGACAATCCCGTACCGCAATTCTGAGGTACGCCTGATGAGGTGGATAAATGGGGAAATGAAGGCATGCATCCTTTATGTCCAGAGTCACCATAAAATCTCCCCCTTTCAGGCTTGCAATGACTGCTCTTAGCGATTCCATCTTGAACTTGAACCTTTTCAGGTATATGTTCAGGGATTTTAAATTCAATATGGGTCTGACCGAACCGTCCGGTTTCGGGACTACAACATGGTCAAATAATAACCCCCTCCTTGTTGAAGGAGGGGAACCTTGACCACCACCTGTTGAAGATACAATTGTGAATTGCAGTTACCACTGTTTCCCTCTGGTGGGGGGAAGCCGGCAGGGCCGTCGGTGAGGGGGCATCTCCTCAAAGTCCAGCTTGTATCCCTGAGACACAATATCTATTGCCCAGGGATCTAGCAGGGAGTGAACCCACTTGTGGCTGAACTTACGAAGGCGTGCCCCCACCGGGCCTAGCTCCGCCTGTGGAGCCCCAGCGACATGCAGTGGATTTTGTAGAGGCCGGGGAGGACTTCTGTTCCTGGGAACTAGCTGTGTTGTGCAGCTTCTTTCCTCTTCCCCTGCCTCTGGCAAGAAAGGACGCACCTCGGACTTTCTTGTTTCTTTGTTCGAAATGTCGTGCTTTCCTAGGCTATGCAGGAATATAAGGCAAAATATCAGAATTACCAGCTATAGCTGTGGAGACCAGGTCCGAGAACCCTTCTCCACACAATCCTCAGCCTTCCATATGCCTCTTAAGTCGGCATCATCTGCCCATTGCATATTCTACAGGACACATCAAGCAGAAATCGACATAGCTTTGACTCTAGGACCCAGTAGACTCATGTCTCTTTGGGCATGTTTTTTATATATATATATATATATATATATATATATATATATATATATATCTTAAGACAGCATCTTTAATATATATATCTATATCTATATATATCTATATATATATCTATATATATATATATATATATATATATATATATATACATACTAGGGTCTCAATCCCTGCTGATAAGGTACCTGTCCACGCTGCCACAGCGCTATAAACCCATGCCGACGCAATCACCGGTCTGAGTAGTGTACCAGAATGTGCACGCTATCTGCAGGATCCCTGAGGATAGCTGTTACGTCAGGGCTACCTTTTGGGCAAACGTGACACCCTAGGGGAAGATTCCCATCGTATCCTGGCCCTAGTAGGGAAGGATACTCCCTGAGAATTCTTTGTGGGAAACTGCAGTCTCTTGTCTGGAGATTCCCGCTCTTTTTCATCATGAGAGGAGGGAAATTTACCTCAGCTTTCTTCCCCTTAAACATGTGTACCCTTGTGTCAGGGACAGATGAGTCATCAGTGATATGCAAATCATCTTTTATTACAATAATCATATATTGAATACATTTCTGCCATTTTGGCTGTAACTTTGCATTATCGTAGTCGACACTGGAGTCAGACTCCGTGTCGATATCAGTGTCTATTATTTTGGATAGTGATCATTGAGAGACTCTGAAGGTCTCTGCGACATAGGGACAGACATGGGTAGATTCTCTGTCTGTTCTCTAATCTTTTGTGCAATAAATTCACCTTAGCACTTAATTACACATATCCAAAATGGTGTCGGCATTGTCGACGGAGACACCCTCTCACACACATATTTGCTCCATCTCCTCCTTAGGGGAGCCTTTTACCTCAGACATGTCGCCACACACGTACCGACACACCACACACTCAGGTAATGCTCATCTGAAGACAATTCCCCCATAAGGCCCTTTGGAGAGACAGAGAGAGAGTATGCCAGCACACACCCCAGCGCTATTAACCCAGGAATAACACAGTAACTTAATGTTAACCCAGTAGCTGCTGTTTATATTGATTTTTGCGCTTAATTATGTGCCCCCCCTCTCTTTTTACTCTCTTCTACTGTGTAACTGCAGGGGAGAGGCTGGGGAGCTTCCTCTCAGCGGTGCTGTGGAGAAAAAACATGGAGCTGGTGAGTGCTGAGGAAGAAGCCCCGCCCCATCGACGGCGGGCTTCTGTCCCGCTTTCATGTACAATTTTTGGCGGGGGCTCATACATATATACAGTGCCCAACTGTATATATGCAAACTTTTGCCAAAGGGGTCTCTAATTGCTGCCCAGGGCGCCACCCCCCCCCCTGCGCCCTGCCGCCGATTTCGAAGTCTTTTTGCTTCTTTCATCCGGCTCTGCGAGGGGGACAGTGGCGCGGCTCCGGGATCGGACGACGAGGGTGAGATCCTGTGTATGATCCCTGTGGAGCTAATGGTGTCCAGTAGCCTAAGAAGCAGGACCTATCTGCAGAGAGTAGGGCTACTTCTCTCCCCTCAGTCCCACGATGCAGGGAGTATGTTGCCAGCAGAGCTCCCTGAAAATAAAAAACCTAACAAAATACTTTCTTATAGCAAGCTCAGGAGAGCTCACTAAACAGCACCCAGCTCGTCCGGGCACAGATTCAAACTGAGGTCTGGAGGAGGGACATAGAGGGAGGAGCCAGAGCACACCAGAATCTAAATTATTTCTTAAAGTGCCCATGTCTCCTGCGGAGCCCGTCTATTCCCCATGGTCCTTACGGAGTCCCCAGCATCCACTAGGACGTTAGAGAAAATTACTAAGGAGAGTGCGGGGCTCTCAGTATATGTATATTTGAGCAGGTGGTCATGGCCCACTTCACCCTAACCTGGGGGTGGGGAGTAAATGAGTGCACCCCTTTCCTGGGAATGGCGAGTGCAGTGGATTCCTGTATGTGTGTGTATATATATTATATACATACACACACACACAAACTATATGGACAAAAGTATTTGGCTAAGCCTGTTAATTATTGAATTCAGGTGTTTCATTCAGACCTGTTGCCATGTGTATAAAAAGAAGCACCTACACATGCAGTCTCCATTTGCAAACATTTGTGATACAAAATGGGTCGTTCTGAAGAACTCAGTGACTTCAAGCGTGGTACTGTGATAGGATACCACCTTTGTGATAAGACGATTCATGAAAATTCATCCTTGATGGATATTCCTTGGTCATCTGTAATGATATTATTATAAAGTGGGATCTTTTAGGAAGAACAGAAACTCAGCCATAAAGCGGAAAACTAAGTAAAATCACAGAGCAAAGTCAACAACTGCTCAGGCGCATGGTGCATAAGAGTCGCCAATACTCTGCTGATTCCATAGACAGAGAGTTCCAAACTTCCACTGGCATTAATGTCAGCATAAAAAACTATGAGACGGGAGCTTAATGGAATGGGTTTCCATGGTCGAGCAGCTGCATGCAAGCCTCACATTGCCAAGTCCAATGCCAAGCATCGGATGGAGTGGTGTGAAGCACACAGACATTGAACTGTGGATGAGTGGAAACATGTTATGTGGAGTGAAAAATAACACTTCTCTGGCAGTCAGATGGGCGAGTCTGGGTTTGGTGGATGCCGGGATAATGTTACCTACATGAATGTATTATGCCAACTGTGAAGTTTGGTGAAGAAGGGATAATGGTATGGGGCTGATTTTCAGGGTTTGGGCTAAGCCTCTTATATCCAGTGAATGGCAATCTTAATGCTTCAGCATACCAGTTATGCTTCCAAATTTGTGGAAATAGTCTGGGAAAAGCCCTTTTCTATTCCAACATGACTGTGCCAAGTGCACAAATCAAGGATTATAAAGACATGGTTTGATGAATTCAGTGTGGAAAAACCTGACCTCAACCCCATCGAGCACCTTTGGGATGAACTGGAATGTAGACTGCGAGCCAGGCCTACTAATCCAACATCAGTGCCCAACCTCATAAATGCTCTAGGGAATGAATGGGTACAAATTCCCACAGAATCACTTCAAAAACTTGTAGAAAGCCTTCCAAGAGTGGAAGCTGTTATATCTGCAAAAAGGGGAACCGACTCCATATTAAAGTATATGTATTTGAATACAAGAGGCTATATTCAGGAATGGACGGAGTCACTGCATTCACACAAACAGACAATTTTCGTCTGTCAGCTGCAGTGCGCAATATATCATTATGCGATCACATTCCAGAATGATGTGATCGCATCATGACTGACAGATGGCAGGCATCCAGGGGCTTCAACGCTTCAAAAGTTAGGACACACTTTCTCATTCAATTGAATGAGAAAGTGTGTCCACACTCTTAACTGGTGCTGTATGTACGTGTGGGTGTGTGTGTGTGTATATACATATATATATATATATATATATATATATACACATACATACAAACATACATTAGGCAACATTCTCACCAGCCATTCTAAGCGTGTAGAAAACGTCCTTGAATAGATCACATGGTTCGGGAAAGAACCCTGTTGTCAGGGACAATTAGGCTGTCCCTGATGGCAGGGATCTTCCCCTGAAATGTAGGATATATTAAAGGACGCTAGTTTAAAGACCATTGAGGAAGTCAGAAGGATGAGACAAAGCTCCAAAACGCGTTGGCAGACATCTGCTGGTATTCAGATAAGCTACTCTCTCTCTAAATTTATGTACGGGAGTTTGCTTAAAGTTCCTCTGTTTCTAATGTAAATTGGATTACACTGTGTTTGTGTTTTTTGCATTTCATATTTTATGTATTCTGGATCTGTATTAAAAATTCCTGAAACTTCACGTTTGGCAATTTCGTGTGGCTCATTGAAAGAACCTGAGATGATATATATGGTACAGGTCCAATCGTGTTGTGAATTCACACACTGTGGTGTTGTCAATATTTTATTTGCACCATGAGGTAATCCTGTCCCTTTTTGTATTATAGGTTGGAGGAGTTGGTGTATACCAGGATAAGAAGCCTTGCTGTCCCGGGATTGGGGATTTTCCTGTGCTAAAAATTTCTACTTGTGGACTGTTGCTACACATTCTGTACATTGGCCTAGCATCTGAATTCTCTCTCTCTCTCTCTCTCTCTCTCTCTCTCTCTCTCTCTCTCTCTCTCTCTCTATATATATATATATATATATATATATATATATATTTATTTATAACACAAACTGAGGCCTCTAAACTTGGACCAAACGATTCTTCAGATCAGCCTATTTCAATTCATTTTGATGTACATGCATTTGTATTATGTTTTTGTGTGAGTAAGTGTTTTTAAACTTTCTTATACTATTGTGCCTGCTTTTTCTATCTCCTCATATATTCAGATATGAGAAAACACAAGGGCACTGCTGTAAGAAAAGGATGGTTGATGCGGATACATAAGAGATTGCAATAAGGAGTTTGCAATACATGTGATTCATCTAATGCAACATGGTGCCGAGGAGGGCTGCCACGGAGCAGTGCAGCTCCACCAAATTACCCCCTTGTCTCCCCCCAGCCCTTGACTAACTCCAGTCATCTCCGGTAAGACCCCACCATCATCTGAGCGGCTGGTCGTCGGAATATCGGCGGCTCTCATGGCCTGCGCCGCCATTGCGGCCCTCGCAGATGGCCCAGCTGAGATCGCCGCTGCAGCCCCCTGGACCACAGGCAGTGGCAGGCAGGCATGCTGGTTCCCCCGGCATGGACGCGGCTCCCCCAGAACATATGGGGCCACAGGAGGCGGCACAAGGCTGGCTCCACTTGCATGGACGAGGCTACCCCGGCACGGACTGGACTACAGGCAGCGGTGGGCGGACAGGCTGGCTCCCCCGGTATGGAGGTGGTGGTGAAGGGACGAGACCCCCCGGCGGAAACACTGCCCACCTGCTGCCCCGGCCGGACACAACACCAAGCAGGTACAGGCAGCGACCCCTGCTAGCAGCTCCAACAAGGCCCACCCAGGCCCCCAACAGACCCTGCTCCAGGCGATCTCCATCACGGCCCAACAGACCCTGCTCCTGGCGATCCCCCTCACGTCTCCCAGCACAACTGTGCTGGCTATGCCCAGAGGAGCC
The DNA here is from genome assembly GCF_028390025.1 of Pseudophryne corroboree. NCBI lineage: Eukaryota > Metazoa > Chordata > Amphibia > Anura > Myobatrachidae > Pseudophryne > Pseudophryne corroboree. Next base: position 446,330,151 of record NC_086449.1, on the reverse strand, counting down.
TCCAGCGTGCAGATCAGTGGCTCCCGCTACCGAGGATGCAGAGGAACGCCAGCCAGAACCAGAACCTGCACAAAGAGGCGGTGGTGGTGTTGGTGCTGGGACCCCCTCCCCCCCTGTGAGGTACAGCTTCCCATGGCAGATACCTGGCCCTGCTGCAACAACCACATGCCACTATTACACCACAGCCATCCTGGCTCCCCGTCGACCCTGTTTTCTGCGACCCCCCACGTGGCCTCGTGCGGATCAACTCTGGTGAGTCCTGGCCCTGTGCCAGCCCACTGCCGACTTGGGCGCACTCCCCCCTTGCCATGACGCTCCACCAAGACAGCATGACCAGCTCGGTCACGGCCACAGTGGGTCCTGGTACTCCATCGGCCCGGCTGAAGCCCCCCAACACGGCCAAGTTACCCTCCCCGCCACCCCCAGACAGGGCGATCCTAACCCCAGCAGCCCCGGCAGGAGACTGCTCCACGGAAGCACAAGCAGAGGAGACACCCAGGACAGCAGAAGAGAGGCCGAGCACGGCGGTGAAGCCATGGCCCCCCGGCACAGCACCCAGGGATGCTACCCACGCACATCCAGACGAGCGGCCCTCTGTCCCCGGCTCCCCCTGATGCAGCCTACTCAAACTGTAATGGTGCACCTCACACTTGCAGTAGCTATGCAGCCAGCTTAGCGGAGGGCGTGATGGCGGGCGAAACACTTAATGCAGGCCCTAGCTGGACACTAATGACTAGGAGGAGAGGCAGATGCGTGGGCGCCCTAGTGAAGTGGCGGCGGAAAGGGCATATGTCAGCACTCCCAGCGATCATACTATCAAATGTGCGCTCACTGACGAACAAGCTTGATGAGCTGTCCCTGCAGTGCAAAATCAGGCGTTGCCGTGTCATTGGTCCTCTGCTTCAAGGAGACGTGGCTGGACAACCTCACTACGGACCCCCCGGTGTCCCTGCCTGGCTTGGTACTCTATAGGGCAGACTGCTCCTAGGAACTCTCGGGCAAATCAAAAGGCGGCAGCATCTGCTTTTACATCAACGACAGATGGTGCACCAATGTCACGATCCTAGACAAATCTTACAGCCCTCACCTGGAGATGCTATGCATCAACTGCAACCCCTTCTATTCCCCCCGGGAATTTGTCTCAATTGTCCTCATACAGGAGTGTACATCCCCCCGCAAGCCTGCACAAACGAAGCCCTGCATCATCTGGCCGCAAGCATATCAGACTTAGAGCAAAAACCCTGGGACTCTCTGCTACTTGTGCTGGATGACTTCAACAGGACCAACCTAAGCCAGGAACTACCAAAGTTCAAACAGGTGACATGCCCCAGAAGGGAAGGGCACACCCTGGATCATTGCTACACTACCCTTAAGTCAGCCTTCCGGTCAATCCCCACGCGCTGCTCTTGGCTTATCCGACCACTGCCTTGTCCATCGTCTCCCCAAATACACACAGAAGCTGAAAGCGGCCAAGCCAGTTGTCAAATCGGTCAAGAAATGGACCGATGAGGCTAAGATGAAGCTTCAGGCCTGCTTTGACTGCACGGACTGGGAGGTCTTTACAGCTGCGACATCCGATCTGAATGACCTAACCGACACCACAACATCCTACATCAGATTCTGCGAGGACATGTGTGTACCTACCAAAACTTACCGAACCTACAACAACAACAAGCTATGGTTCAACGCCCAGCTGAGGCAACTTCACCGTGCCAAAGAGAAGGCCTATAGCAGCAAAGATAGAGCACTACACAACTGCGCTAGGAACTCCCTAACAAAAGGAATCAGACAGGCGAAAAAGCAGTTCTCGGACAAGCTGGCAAAATATCTCTCAACTAAGGACCATGCATCTGTATGGAAAGGTATTCAGGCCATCACCAACTACAAGACTCCCCCTAAGCACGCCACCATGAACCGGAAGCTAACAAACGAGCTGAACCTCTTCTACTGCAGGTTCGATAGAGACGCTCCCTGCGAACCATACCAACTCCTCCCCACATCCCTCACCTCTGATCACCAACCCCAAGCACTACAGTTTGCCCATGAGGAGGTGGAGTAGATGTTCAAGAGGGTCAATCCAAGGAAGGCACCCGGTCCTGAAGGAGTATCCCCATCTGTCCTGAGGGCATGCGCTGGTCAGCTAGCCCCCATATACTCCAAAATATTTAATGAATCACTAAAAACATGCAAGTTCCCTCCTGATTCAAAATCTCGACAAGTGTTCCGATCCCCAAGAAACCTAATATCACAAGCCTGAATGACTACAGACCGATTGCACTGACATCTGTGGTCATGAAAGTGTTCAAGCACCTGGTCCTGAACCACCTTAAATCCGTGACTAGCCCCCAATGCCTACCGAGCAAATTGTTGCATTGAGGATGCTTTCTACCTGGGCCTGCACCACATCCTGCAGCATCTGGACATGCCTGGAACCTACGCAAGGATCCTGTTTGAAGACTTCAGCTCGGCCTTCAATATAATCAACCCCAGCATTATCTACCACAAACTAATCCGCCAAGGGGTCTCGGAAGCAATCTGTTCCTGGATTGTGGACTTTCTGACCGACAGAACACAGGTAGTCAAAGTGGGGGGATTCACCTCCCAAGCTCGGTCCATCAGTACTGGGGCACCCCAGGGCTGTGTCCTCTCACCCCTGCTCTTCTCCCTGTAAACTAATGACTGTTTCCTCTGAGTCCCAGTCAGTTAAAATCATCAAATTCGTCTAAGACACCACCATCATTGGCCTCATAAAAGAAGGGGACGAATCAGACTACAAACAGGAAGTGGATCGGTTGGCCCGGTGTTGCAGCTGTAACAACCTGGAGCTCAACCCATTTAAAACCGCTGAGATAGTAGTAGACTTTAGGAAGAAACCAGCTGAAACACCCCCACTAATCATAGCTGACAGTGCGTTGCCGCTAGTGACTCCTTCAAGTTCCTGAGGACTACTATCTCTAGAGACCTCAAGTGGGGACCAAATGCAAATGCCACCATCGGAAGGGCACAGCAGAGGCTGTTCTTCTTAAGGCAATGTAAGAAATTTAACATCCCACAGAATCTCCTTGTCCTCTTTCCTCCCCAATTGTAGAATCTGTCCTGTGCTCCACGATTATCATCTGCTATTGCTCCGCTAGCGAGAGAGACAAAAGCAGACTCAAAAGAGTGGTAAGGTCCGCTGAGAAGATCATCGGAGTTGACCTCCTGCCTGTCCATGACCTGTACCGGTCTAGAGCCAAAAAACGGGTGACTAGGATAGCCAATGATCCGCCGCACCGAGGCTATGGCGAGCTCAACCTGCTGCCATCTGGGAAAAGATATAGGGCTATTCCCACCAGAACCAATAGAAGCCTCAAAAGCTTCTTTCCACAAGCAGTCCACCTGCTGAACTCCAGACAAATCGCTGGGCGGACTGACTGTCCAGTCACTCTACTCTGATCTTGTGATTGGAACGAACACCGTGTACTTTTACTTAATCTGTATACTGCAATTATTCCCCCCTCTTGTCTATGTGTTCACCCCTGGCTGCTGCACTGTAAACCGAAAACAAATTTCTAGTATACGCAAATGTACCTGGCCAATAAAGCTGATTCTGATCTAAGTGGATTTACACCACCAAATATGATACCCCTTTATTACTCAGGGTGTGACATTTTGGTGAAGCGATCAAATTATGAATACACCAGATGGCGCTATTCTCACCTTTATTACACAAACACACACACACACACACACATATATATATATATATATATATATATATACACACACACACATTGTAGGCAAGCAAGTGTATAATCTAAAAATAGAAATTTACATGTTTTACTTTTTCTTCCTGTAGGAACAAGAAAATACATATTTCTTTCTCATACCTGAATGTTTTCTGAAACATTGTCCTAATTACCATTTTCATAGTTTGCCATATGAATAAGGAAGATAAAAGTGCAAGAAAAGAATGTGTTTGTTTTTTAAGTAAAAATTTCAGGAACAAATGGCCAGCATGTCTTACTTATAAAGAATATGATCCTTTTACTTTAATAATGTTATACTATGTGATCCTGTAGAGAAAATAATTAGCAAATTGATGTCTCTGACTTAAGACATAGCACATATAGTTTATAATTGTGTATGATATATTTACATATAAATTATACTTTGAGATGATAATGAAATTCACAGACTTTATTTCAACTGTGCAGCAACAATATTATGGAAAACTGCCGAGCAGGTGTCTATGCACCTGAAAGCAAATGCGAGTGGGTAACCTGCTGTGTGGACTCACCTGGTACGTATCCCACAGCCTGATAGTGCACCGCAGGGGAACCTCTCTCATCAGAAGATTATTCATCCAACGGAAAGCAAATTGCAGGTATTCAACCTCATAATGATGTAAGTGCCTGTGTACTTGTTCTAAAAGCAAGAATAAAACCACTTGTTACATCTCACAGTGCTTTATATTATAAACTAATAAAATAAACAAACATAAATAGGCAATTTCATTGAAATATATACTGTATATATATATATATATATATATATATATATTATATATATAACCCTAATCTTATAACCTATTAACTCACCATCTACATTTTGTTTGTGGTGGTAGAATGTTTTTTGGAACATCAGAGACAATGAGTAGCACTTGTAGTTAATTAAAGACAATTTACTTGTTTTTGTATAGAAACATATATATATATATATATATATATATATATATATATATATTTTTTTTTTTTTATATGGACGCCAGGTAAAACACAAACAAACACAAACAGCTAATTAGTACCCTAAAAGAACATAATGTACAGAGATACTAAGGATGGCGATTTGGCATCCAGGAACTTAGGGAGCTTTTATATCTCTCCGTTATACATAGAAATATTAATCTTGCCGCTGTACGTTACAAGCTGTTCGTGCTAATTAGTACACTAATAGAACATACTGTATAGAGATACTAAGGATGGTGATTTGGCATCCAGGAACTTAGGGAGAAGCTTTTATATCTCTCCGTTATACATAGAACTATTAATCTTGCCGCTGTACGTTACAAGCTGTTCGTGCTAATTAGTACACTAATAGAACATACTGTATAGAGATACTAAGGACAGTGATTTGGCATCCAGGAACTTAGGGAGGAGCTTTTATCTCTCTCCGTTATACTTAGATAATCTGTGTTGTGAGAATCAGTGTTGTAGGTTACAAGCTGTTTGTGCTAATTCGTACACTAATAGAATATACTGTACAGAGATACTAAGGACAGTGATTTGGCATCCAGGAACTTAGGGAGGAGCATTCATCTCTCTCCATTGTAATCTTTCTAACGCCGACGATCTACAGTACTGTGTTGCTCGAACAGTTAGTTGCGTCAGAATACACTAATTTATATTTACTGGTATTACTGCTGTGTATTTTAGATAGCGAATGAGTCGCTCCTGCAGATTTACCCCGATTTGTGTGAAACCTGTGTGCACCCTTCCATTGAATGGATTACAATGGATTACACAGAAAAAATAATAATAATAAAGTGAATGTCACGGGAACACACACGCACAAAAAAAGTTGGCACTTTGGGAATCGAACTCGGGACTCTCAGCGTGGCAGGCGGGAGCCTTCATCGCTAGTCCACAACACTGCATGGAAGATTCACAAGTTCATGTGTAAAAGTACTGCAAAGAGTGATTCCTTCCCATTGGTGTTGGTTTATGCCTTAGGGGACTCGGACACTCATACTGTATTTCAAAAGCACAGTGTTATCCACTGCCTCCCCCTATCCCCAATGCCCTTTCCCCCTGGGAGCCTGCACAGTTCATGCAGTAGACAGGTCAGGTTACAAGACATGTGCAACAGTATACTGTGTATGAAAATCACATAGAGAACTGCAGTCACACTGATACTGTAGATGTGTTAATGAGAAGGGATCACTGCTACTGTACCATTAATTATTGCATGCTGAGTATCTAGTCGCGCCTCAACGCGCCTGTCTGTGATTAAACTCAGCAACCTAAGCTATCGCCTAGGCATGACTAAACCTCTGTCTAGGCGCATAAAGAGCCAAGATAACGGAGGACCCATCTGTATGTATGTATGTATGTATATATATATATATATATATATATATATATATATATATAATACTTATGCAGCAGTTTATGATAATATTATTCAAGAGTGAAAGGAAATAGGCACTCTAATTAGGAACTACACAAGGCTTAAGCAAGAGCAGTTACAAACATTTCTCAGCACTTTTAACATTTGTAGTAATATTTTCCTACTCTTAAGTGCCATCTTCTTTCCTTGGGGATAAATAATGCTTACCAAAAGCTAAAAAAGACTATTTATTCCTGTACAAATGTATAAACAAGACTGCTATTGGTTATTGTGCTTTCATGTTATATATGCTAATATGCTTAATTAATATGCAAAACAGTTGCATTAACAAAAGTGTACAGTATATACAATATATGTATGTTAGTAAAGCTTAAGAGTCAATGAACACTTGGTGCCCACCTTTACCTAAAGTTGGGATCCTACTTGCACCACAACTAAAGACACTTAATATATGAGTTCTCTGAATTCTGTTTAGTACAGCTCTACTAAATGAAAACTAGAAACACAGGAACATCCTGAGGAAGGTGTGGTGTGATTCTAAATTACAGCAGGCTGCTTCAAGTAAATTTGCTACATGTGGTAGGTTTTAATAAAGGGGATATGAGTGGTGTTATCCAAAAGTAGACAACATAGTTACAAATGAGACAAAGGTGTATTCCACACCAGTAACTATTTTCAAATAAATGTTACCCACTGTGAACTGCACTCACATTTTGCCTTCTCATTAAGTGTGTAAGTAGCATTGGTAAGTATAGTCTGACTGCATACCTGTTGATTCAGTTGGTAAAATAACTAGTTTTAGGGAAGAACATAAAAACCTTAGATAAAAAAGCTAATTCCTGAACCAAGTGTACTTTCAAAATCAATGGTACATCAATGACTGAAATGTTGGAGACCAGGGCCATCAAGGTTAGTGTGGCTTTTAACGTGACCCAGGGCACAATGCTGTCCTGGTCATGATGTTATCAATGTAAAACTGAAGTGCTATGAGCTACCTGGCACAATGAATGATTATCTGCCCAGTTGTGGGAGCTTTGCTCATATGACTGTCAGCCATTGTGCCCTTGACTTGTGATTGTCAGCTGCGTCTGGGAGTCTATACTGAACTGCAGCTGCTCTCTATAGAAAAAGGGCTACTTCATCACCCTTATGTGTGTATACCATATGAAAGTACAAATGTCATGCACATTCTCCACTAAGTTATGCTAACCAGTTGCAGTAGAACTCTGGGCCTGATTCACAGATTTATGTTAGTGGCATCAACAGTGCGTCTTTGTACGCATGAGTTGTCCTATCTAAAAAGATGCCTCCTGTGATCTGATCGGATCCTCTGTGTGAACATCGGACATCTAAGCAACCCTCAAGTTATTCAGGATGTCCAGCAAAAACAAGCTACCGGGGCCAGTGAAGGTGCGTCCGCCAATGGATTATCCATGCTCATACAATGAGGTCAACACAACAACATTTTCTAGAATGCTGCCAATTACTGCCCACAAATACTAGCTGCGTGTCATTCATGCTGCAGCATTTGGGGCATGCAATTGATGTGTAAGGACAGGATCTTCACATGTGCAGTCCTGGACAGTTCATTAAAACATCTGAGTTTTGTGTACACATCAGATTTAAATTAATCTCTGATTTGTAGTTCCAGACATATAAAAAAGCCTGGAGTTGATTGCCTTGGGATCGGAGACTTGTAAATAGGATTTTAATACCTACCGGTAAATCCTTTTCTCTTAGTGCGTAGAGGATGCTGGGGACACTTCAAGAACCATGGGGGTATATACGGGATCCACAGGAGACATGGGCACTTTAAGACTTTCAAAGGGGTGTGAACTGGCTCCTCCCTCTATGCCCCTCCTCCAGACTCCAGTTATAGGAACTGTGCCAGGGAGACGTACATTTCGAGGAAGAGGATTTATTGTTAAACTAAGGTGAGATACATACCAGCTCACACCTGAAGCACGCCGTACAACATGGCATTCAACAACGCAAATCAACGGCATGAACCACATCAGCCTGTTGCTGACTATAACCGTAACACAATATGTGTGTAACCATAACTAATAACTGCAGATACAGTACACACTGGGACGGGCGACAAGCATCCTCTATGGACTAAGAGAAAATGATTTACCAGTAGGTATTAAAATCCTATTTTCTCATACGTCCTAGAGGATGCTGGGGACACTTCAAGAACCTAAGGGTTTATACCAATGCTCTAGAACGGGCGGGAGAGTGCGGACGACTCTGCAGCACCGATTGACCAAACATGAGGTCCTCATCAGCCAGGGTATCAAACTTGTAGAACTTCGCAAAGGTGTTTGAACCCGACCAAGTAGCCGCTCGGCAAAGTTGTAAAGCCGAAACCCCTCGGGCAGCCGTCCAGGATGAGCCCACCCTTCTGGTAGAATGGGCCTTCACCGATTTCGGTAACGGCAATCCAGCCGTAGAATGAGCCTGCTGAATCGTATGACAGATCCAGCGCGCAATAGTCTGCTTGGAAGTAGGAGCCCCAATTTTATTGTGAGCATACAGGACAAACAGAGCCTCTGTTTTCCTAAACGGAGCAGTTCTGGCAACATAACTTTTTAAAGCTCTTACTACATTGAGAAGCTTTGATTCCAGCAAGGCGTCAGTAGCCACTGGTACCACAATAGGCTGGCTCAAGTGGAACGATGAAACCATGTTCAGCAGAAACTGCTGACGAGTCCTCAATTCTGCTCTATCTTCATGGAAGATCAAATAAGGGCTCTTGTGAGACAAGGCCACTAATTCAGACACCCGCCTTGCGGATGCCAAGGCCAACAGCATGACCACTTTCCACGTAAGGAATTTCAACTCTACCTCCTGTAAAGGTTCAAACCAATGAGATTGAAGGAACTGCAACACCACGTTAAGATCCCATGGTGCCACAGGGGGCACAAAGGGATGTTGGATGTGCAATACACCTTTCACAAAGGTCTGAACTTCTGGAAAGGAGGCCAACTGTTTTTGGAAGAAAACTGATAAAGCCGAAATTTGAACTTTAATTGAGCCTAACTTTAGGCCCGCATCCACGCCGGCTTGTAGAAAATGGAGAAAACGTCCTAACTGAAATTCTTCCATAGGAGCTTTCTGGGATTCACACCAAGACACGTATTTTCTCCAAGTACGGTGGTAATGTCTAGACGTTACTCCTTTCCTGGCCTGAATAAGAGTGGGGATGACTTCCTTGGAAATACCCTTTCGGGCTAGGATCCAGCGTTCAACCTCCAAGCCGTCAAACGAAGTCGCGGTAAGTCTTGGAACACACACGGCCCCTGTCCTAATACATTCTCCCTCAGAGGAAGAGGCCAGGGATCTCCTTTGAGTAATTCCTGAAGATCTGGATACCAAGCCCTCCTTGGCCAATCTGGAACAACGAGGATCACTTGAACCTTTGTTCTTCTTATGATCTTTATCACTTTTGGAATGAGTGGATGCGGAGGAAACACGTACACCGACCGAAACACCCACGGTGTCACTAGGGAATCCACTGCTATTGCTTGAGGGTCTCTCGACCTGGAACAATATCTCTGAAGTTTCTTGTTGAGGCGAGACGCCATCTTGTCTATTTCAGGAATTCCCCAAAGACTTGTCACTCTTGCAAAGACCTCTCGATGAAGACCCCACTCTCCTGGATGGAGATCGTGTCTGCTGAGGAAGTCTGCTTCCCAGTTGTCCACTTCCGGAATGAAGATCGCGGACAAAGCACTTGTATGTCTTTCTGCCAAACGGAGCACCTTTGTGGCCTCTGCTATTGCTGCTCTGCTCCTTGTTCCGCCCTGACGTATTATGTACGCCACTGCTGTTATGTTGTCCGACTGAATCAAGACGGGCCGATTGCGCGGAATATGTACCGCTTGCAGAAGGCCATTGTGGATGGTCCTCAACTCCAGGATGTTTATGTGTAGTCATTTTTCCTGGCCGGACCATTTTCCCTGGAAGCTGCGTGACTGCTCCCCAGCCTCGGAGACTCGCATCCGTGGTCACTACGATCCAGTCCTGGACCCCGAACCTGCATCCCTCTAGGAGGTGAGAGCTGAGTAGCCACCACAGGAGTGAGATCCTGGTCTTGGAGGACAGGGTTATCCTTCGGTGCATGTGCAGATGGGACCCGGACCACTTGTCCAATAGGTCCCACTGAAAAACTCTGGCATGGAATCTGCCAAACTGAATGGCCTTGTAGACCGCCACCATCTTCCCCAGCAACAGAGTGTATTAATGGATCGATACTCTTGCCGGTTCCAGAATTTGTTTGACCAGGTTCTGAATTTCCAGAACCTTTTCCACCAGAAGAAAAACTCTCTGTAATTCTGTGTCCAGAATCATTCCCAAAAACGACAGCCGTGTCGTCGGAACCAACTGCGATTTTGGCAAGTTTAGGAGCCAACCATGTTGCTGCAGAATTGTCAGGGAGAGAGTAATGTTCTGCAGCAATTGGTCCCTGGATCTCACTTTTATCAGGAGATCGTCCAAGTACGGGATAATTGTGACTCCTCGTTTGCGCAGGAGAACCATCATTTTGGCAATTACTTTGGTGAAAACCCTCGGAGCCGTGGATAGATCAAACGGCAACATCTGAAATTGGTAATGACAATCCTGAACTGCAAACCTCAGGTAAGCCTGATGTGGAGGATAAATGGGAACATATAAGTAGGCATCCTTTATGTCTACCGACACCATAAAATCCCCCTCCTCCAGACTGGAGATCACAGCTCGGAGAGATTCCATCTTGAATTTGAATTTTTTCAGTAGAAATTGAGGGATTTGAGGTTCAGGATTGGTCTGACCGAGCCGTCCGGCTTCGGGACCACGAACATGCTCGAATAAAAGCCTTCTCCCTGTTGTGACGGGGGAACCCTGACAATAACTTGATTTCAACAATTTTTATATTGCGGCGCATACCACTTCCCTGTCTGGAAGAGAAGCTTGTAAGGCTGATTTGAAAAATCGGGGAGGGGGGAAGTCTTGAAACTCCAGTTTGTACCCTTGGGACACTATTTCTAAAACCCATGGGTCCAGGCCCGAACGAGCCCAGAACTGACTGAAGAGCCTGAGACGTGCCCCCACCGGTGTGGACTCCCGCAGAGGAGCCCCAGCGTCATGCGGTGAACTTGGCAGAAGCCGGGGAGGACTTCTGCTCCTGGGAACCGGACACGGACGGTGATCACTTACCCTTTTCTCTAGTAGTAAGGAAGGAAGACCCTCTGCCTTTTCAATATTTATAGGGCTGTAAGGACTGCATCTTAAAGTGGTGTGCTTTCTTTTTTGGTGCAGTCACATAAAGTAAAAATGATGACTTACCCGCGGTAGCCATAGATACCAACTCAGTGAGGCCGTCACCAAACAATATGCCACCTTTATACGGTAGAGACTCCATAGCTTTCTTAGAGTCAGCATCAGCATCCCATTGATGAATCCACAATGCTCTCCTAGCTGAGACTGCCATGGCATTGGCCCTTGATCCCAAGAGGCCAATATATCTTGCAGTTTCCTTTAGGTAGACTGCAGCGTCCCTGATATGACCTAGTGTCAGAAAAATGCTATCCCTATCCAGGGTATCCAATTCAGATGACAAGTTATCTGCCCATTTTTCAATAGCACTACTCACCCACGCCGATGCAATGGCTGGTCTGAGCAGCGTACCCGTGGAAATATAAATGGATTTCAATGTATTTTCCTGCCTACAATCCGCAGGATCCTTCAGGGCTGCCGTGTCAGGGGACGGAAGAGCCACCTTTTTGGACAGCCATGATAAAGCTTTGTCCACAATGGGGGGTGACTCCCATATTTCCCTATCCCCAGAGGGAAACAGATACACCACTACAATCCTTTTGGGACTCTGAAACTTTTTGTCAGGATTTTCCCAAACCTTTTCACAAAGCGCGTTCAGTTCATGAAAGGGATGAAATGTTACCTCAGGTTTCTTCCCTTTATACATACAGACCCTAGTATCAGGAACAGTAGGGTCCTCAGGGATATGTAATACATCTTTTATAGCCACAATCATCTACTGAATGCTCTTTGCCAGTTTTGGATCTAATCTGGCATCACTATAGTCGACACTTGAGTCAGTGTCCGTGTCGGTATCCGTGTCTGCCAGCTAGGCAAATTAACATTTTTGTGACCTTGAAGGGGTCTGGGCTTCAAACAACACATCCTCTATGGATTTCTTCCAAGCCTGGTTCTGAGACTCAGATTTATCCAATCTTTTATTAATCAGAGCCACATCTGCATTCAAAGCACTCAAAACATTCACCCAATCCGGTGTCGGCGGTGCCGACAGGGTCACTCCCACAACCTTTTGTGTCCCTAACAGTCTCCTCCTGGGAAGAGCACTCCGCCTCAGACATGCCGACACACGTGCACCCACCTCACGCAGATACACTGGGCCTACAGGGGACAGACCTACAATAAAGCCAGTCAGAGAGACACAGAGGGAGAGATATAGCCAGCCCACACCCCAGCGCCCAAAACCTGGTCTGGACACTACAGACAATGTCCCAGACCTGCAGCGCTTTTATAACTTAATATAATGCACCAAAATCGCTGATCCCCCCCCCCCCCCATTCTCCACCCTGTTACTTGTTACAGCAGTGTGAGGAAGGACCAGCGTCTCTGCAGCCATGTGAAGAGAAATGACGCCAGGCTGTGTGCTGTGAGGGCTAAGCCCCGCCTCCGTACTGGCGCACTTCAGACCCGCTCATTTTTAAAATTTTTACACTGGCGGGGGTCCGTACAGTGCCCAGGCACTATGTCCGCTGTTGCCAGATACAGATATGAGGTGTATATGCTGCCCAGGGTGCCCCCCCCCCGCGCCCTGCACCCTGCAGTGCTGTTGTGTGTGGGAGCAGGGCACACAGCGCGGCCGCTGTGCGGTACCTCAAAGCCGTCACTGAAGTCTTCTGATCTTCTTCTACTCACCTGTCTTCTGACTTCTGGCTCTGCAAGGGGGGTGACGACGGGCTCTGGGAATGAACCCCTAGGCGTACCTAGTGTTCCAAACCCTCCTGTAGCCAAAGAAGCAGAGCCTTTAACTCACAGAAGTAGGTCTGACTTCTCTCCCCTAAGTCCCACGAAGCAGGGAGACTGTTGCCAGCAGTGCTCCCTGAAAATAAAAAAACTAACAAAGTCTTTTCCGAGAAACTCAGTAGAGTTCCTCGGTGTGCATCTAGTCTGCCTGGGCACAGATTCTAAACTGGAGTCTGGAGGAGGGGCATAGAGGGAGGAGCCAGTTCACACCCCTTTGAAAGTCTTAAAGTGCCCATGTCTCCTGTGGATCCTGTCTATACCCCCATGGCTCTTGAAGTGTCCCCAGCATCCTCTAGGACGTATGTGAAAATATGATTTCTTACTGGTGCTCTCGCCACTTAGACAATTGTAGGGTGTTGTTTGTGCATATATTAAATTTATGAACTCATGAATTAAAAGACTGTCCAAAAATGACTTTGGCATTTCCAGTTTATCTATCCTAAAATGTCCACACATTCCAGGCTCCCACCCACTTACCACTAAAGGCCCCCACAAGCATTAAGACTCACTTGGCACATAATTCCTCACATTCTCTAATATTCCCAATCAGACCTCCACATTTGCACCCCAAATGGCACTTAAACACCTCATCCACTCCTTCTAATATGTTAGAGACCTATAGAACTTCTTACCAGACCTCACCAAATGCACACACTCACTAGTTAAACTAGTAACTTTCAATAATAATACATTTAATCTGGTGAAAAACACCCACAGAAGAGAACATAGTGGAGAACACACTACAGTATATTACCCTCTGCTCCAATTGGTTGTGCTTTGTGACCTCCATCTTCTAGGCATGTTTTGCTTTACATGAAGTCAAAGCAAATAGCTTATCTGTTGCCTTATGCAGTTAAGACCCAATATTTAGAGAAGTGAAAACAAGGTCAGAAGGGTTCACATTTGTAGGTGACTTTATCAGATGCATACACATTATTTAGAACACAAATAAGTAAAAATGGACAATGACAAACAGTAATTCAAAATATAGAAGGACATATTTGCTGTGTAATGAGTGTTTATTAAAGCAGTAACATTATATTATATTTTGTAATACTACACATTATATTTCGGGGTAACTTTGATTAAATAACAGCAGAACCTAAATTCATTTTTTTTTAATCATTAGCTTTTTAATTGTTACAATTTCATGGTTTCTTCAGAGGGGTAAAGCACTCTAACACCTTCCACTTAACTATTTAGTAATGCAAGTTTCTTATAAACCACATATAGATATGCATTGTCAATGCGCCCTGCAGTCTACTCTATACCTTCCTATGTTTCACTGGGAAAGAAAAATAATTGTCTTGATTTATGACTACCTTCTACTTAATTATTTGCAAGCTATATCCTCCAATATGACTTTCTTTGTAAAATAAATACTGGTGTCATAGCAAGTAGAAGTCTCTTAGGTACTCTTTAATGTTAATTATGTCTCCCTCTCAAAATCTCTATCTTAGTTAGTGTATTCCAAAGTACTGTACTTGAATTACTCTTACACTCAGTGTGACAAATCATTCTTCCTTTGCCTGCTCTGTCATGAGCAGTATGTCCTTCATGAAGCAAGATAACCAAAGCTCAAAGCACAGTTCAAAATACCTGCAGAGTACACACTACTAATTTACTTAACAAGGAATGTTTTCCAGATACGAGGACAGAATTATCATTTGGAGAAAATCCTTGCCAGCAAAAATAGGTGTCTTTCACATCGCCCTACACTGTATATGAAGAAAAAAAAAATGTTTCTGTGACTAAATGGAGATTTACAAAAATAGGATTTTGAATACCTACCGGTAAATCCTTTTCTATGAGTCCGTAGAGGATGTTGGGCTGCTCAAAGAACCATGGGGTATAGACGGGATCCGCAGGAGACATGGGCACTTTAAGACTTTCAAAAGGGGCGTGACCTGGCTCCTCCCTCTATATCCCCCACCAGACTCAGTTTGGAACTGTGCCCGGCGAGACGGACATTTCGAGGAAAGGAATTAACAACAAAGGTGAGCACAACAACAGCTCACGCCATAAGCATGCCGTACAACATGGCAGATAACTGAACACATGTCAATGGACATGAACCAGATTCAGCAAGAAGCTGGAAAAAAAAAACCAACCATAACACCAACTGTGTTTAATCAAAACTACACTGCAGAAACAGTACGCACGGGGACGGGCGCCCAACATCCTCTACAGACTCATAGAAAAGGATTTACCGGTAGGTATTCAAAATCCTATTTTCTATTTCGTCCTAGAGGATGTTGGGTTGCTCAAAGAACCATGGGGATTATACCAAAGCTCTAAAAACAGGCGGGAGAGTGCGGACGACTCTGCAGCACCGATAGACCAAAACTAAGGTCTTCATCGGCCAAGGTATCAAACTTGTAAACTTAGCAATCGTGTTTGACCCCGACCAAGTAGCAGCTCGGCAAAGTTGCAATGCGGAGACACCCCGGGCAGCCGCCCAGGAGGAGCCCACCTTCCTAGTGGAATGGGCATTCACCGATTTCGGTAACGGCAAGCCTGCCGCGGAATGAGCCTGCTGAATTGTTTGACAAATCCAGCGTGCAATGGTCTGCTTGGAAACAGGACATCCAATCTTATTGGGAGCGTATAAAATAAACAGAGACTCTGTTTTCCGCAATGGAGCCGTTCTGGCTACATAGATTTTCAAGGCTCTGCCCACATCCAGAGACTTATCCGCAGCCAAAGCGCCAGTAGCCACTGGCACCACAATAGGTTGGTTAATATGAAAAGAGGAAACCACCTTTGGCAGAAATTGTTGCCGAGTTCTTAACTCAGCACGATCTTCATGGAAGATCAAATAAGGGCTCTTGTGAGACCAGGCCGCCAACTCTGACACCCGCCTAGCGGATGCCAATGCCAATAAAATGACAACCTTCCAAGTGAGGGATTTCAACTCCACTTTACGTAAAGGTTCAAACCGATGTGACTGCAGTAATGATAACACCACGTTAAGGTCCCAAGGCGCCACAGGGGGCACAAAAGGAGGTTGGATATGCAACACCCCTTTCACAAAGGTCTGCACCTCAGGAAGTGAGGCCAGTTGTTTCTGAAAGAAAATGGACAAAGCAGAAATCTGTACTTTAATGGAGCCCAATTTAAGGCCCTCATCCACACCATTTTGTAGAAAATGGAGAAAACGGCCAAGGTCAAATTTCTTCACATGAGCTTTCTTGGACTCGCACCAGGAAATATATTTCCTCCAAATACGGTGATAGTGATTCGACGTCACACCCTTCCTGGCCAGGATAAGAGTAGGTATGACTTCACTGGGAATACCCTTTTGGGCTAAAATCTGGCGTTCAACCGCCATGCCGTCAAACGTAGCCGCTGTAAGTCTTGATAGACGAACGGCCCCTGCTGCAGCAGGTCCTCGCGCAGAGGAAGAGGCCAGGGAACGTTGACCAGTAACGGCAGAAGATCTGGGTACCAAGTTCTCCTTGGCCAGTCCGTGACCACAAGGATCGCCGGAATGCTTGTCCTTTTTAGAAGCCTCAGCACCTTTGGGATGAGAGGAACCGGAGGGAACACATACCCTTAGGGGAACACCCAGGGTGTTGTCAGTGCATCCACAGCGTCCGCCTGAGGGTCCCTGGACCAAGAACAGTACCTCAGAAGTTTCTTGTTGAGGTGAGACGCCATCATATCTATATGGGGAACCCCCCATCGCTTTGACAGCAGCGTGAAGACCTCCGGATGGAGGCTCCACTCTCCTGGATTTAGGTCTTGTCTGCTGAGGAAGTCCGCTTCCCAGTTGTCTACTCCCGGAATGAATATTGCCGACAGAGCGCTTGTATGCCTCTCCGCCCAGCGAAGAATCTTTGTGGCTTCTGCCATTGCCGCTCTGCTTCTTGTGCCACCTTGGCGGTTTATGTAAGCTACTGCCGTGACATTGTCCGATTGAATCAGAACCGGCAGGTCTCGAAGAAGATGTTCCGCTTGTAGAAGGCCGTTGTAAATGGCCCTCAGTTCCAGAACGTTGATGTGAAGATGAGTTTCTGGACTTGACCATCTTCCCTGGAAAGTCACCCCCCGAGTGACTGCCCCCCAACCTCGGAGACTTGTATCCGTGGTCACTAAGATCCAGTCCAGGATCCCGAACCGACGTCCTGCAAGGAGGTGAGAGCTGTTGAGCCACCACAGGAGGGAGATCCTGGTGTTGGGAGATAGAATTATCTTCTGGTGCATATGCAGGTGGGATCCGGACCACTTGTCCAACAGATCCCACTGAAACACTCTGGCATGGAACCTGCCGAATTGGAGGGCCTCGTATGCCGCAACCATCTTTCCCAGCAATTGAATGCATTGATGAATGGAAACAGTTTTCGGTTTCAATAAGAGTTTTAACAAACTCTGAATTTCCAGAGCTTTCTCCACAGGGAGAAAAACCTTCAGCTGGACCGTGTCTAGAATCATGCCCAAAAACGCCAAACGGGTTGTCGGGATCAACTGTGACTTTTGCAAGTTCAGGAGCCAGCCGTGCTGTTGCAGAACTGACATGGACAGTGCAATGTCCTGTAACAACTTGTCTTTAGACTTCACCTTTATCAGGAGATCGTCCAAGTACGGGATAATTGTAACTCCTTGCCTGCGCAGGAGAACCATCATTTCTACCATTACTTTGGTAAAAATCCTCGGAGCCATGGACAGACCAAACAGCAACGTCTGAAACTGGTAGTGTGTATCCTGGATAGCAAACCTCAGGAATCTTTGGTGAGGAGGATAAATGGGGACATGAAGGTAAGCGTCCTTTATGTCCAAGGAGATCATGAACTCTCCTTCCTCCAGACTGGAGATCACCGCTCTGAGAGACTCCATCTTGAATTTGAATTTCTCTAGGAATAAGTTGAGAGATTTCAGGTTGAGAATAGGTCTCACCGAGCCGTCCGGCTTCGGCACCACGAACAGGCTTGGAGATCACCGCTCTGAGAGACTCCATCTTGAATTTGAATTTCTCTAGGAATAAGTTGAGAGATTTCAGGTTGAGAATAGGTCTCACCGAGCCGTCCGGCTTCGGCACCACGAACAGGCTTGAATAAAAGCGCTGCCCCTGCTGATCTAGGGGTACCGGGATCACAACCTGATTTAGACACAATTTTTGTACTGCACCGCAGACTAGTTCCCTTTCCTGCAGTGAAGCTGGCAAGGCTGATTTGAAAAACCGGCGAGGGGGCACGTCTTGAAACTCCAGTGTGTACCCCTGGGATACAATCTTCAACACCCAAGGGTCTAGACCCGAGCGAACCCAGACCTGACTGAAAAACCTGAGACATGCCCCCACCTGAGCGGGTCCCTGTAATGAGGACCCGGCGTCATGCGGCGGGTTTAGGAGGAGCCGGGGAGGACCTCTGCTCCTGGACACCCGAGGAGGCGGGTGCCCTTTTTCCTCTACCTCTACCTCTGGTAGCCAGAAAGAAGTTGCCTCGGCCCCTTCTATACTTGTTGGGCCGAAAGGAATGCATTTGATAATTTGGCTGTTTCTTTTGCTGCGTAGGAACCGAGGGTAAGAAGGTAGATTTACCCGCGGTAGCTGCTGATACTAAATCAGCAAGGCCTTCACCAAAAAGTTATCCTCCCTTGAAGGGAAGGGATTCCATGTTCCTTTTGGAATCAGCGTCAGCATTCCACTGATGAGTCCAAAGCGCACGTCTAGCCGCAATGGACATAGCATTCGCCTTAGCACTAAGGAGGCCAGCGTCACGTACAGCCTCTTTTAAGTATGCAGCTGCATCTCTCATATAACCCAGCGTCACCTGGATGGAATCTCTATCTAGATTCTCCCAATCAGAAGATAAAGTATCTGCCCACTTTTCAATAGCACTACTGACCCACGCGGACGCAATAAGAGGCCTGAGTAACGTCCCTGTAGTAGTGAAAATAGCCTTCAGGGTAGCCTCCTGCTTACGGTCCGCCGGTTCCTTAAGAGTCGTCGACTGAGCTGCAGGGAGGGCTACCTGTTTTGACAAACGCGCCAGGGCTTTGTCTACAGTGGGGGGATTCTCCCACGGGTCCCTATCCGACTCGGGAAAAGGGTATGCCACGTTGATTCTTTTAGGAATCTGAGACATTTTATCAGGGTTATTCCTAATGCTATCAAATAGAGCGTTCAGTTCAAAACAAGGAGGAAAAGTAACCGAGCGCTTTTTCTCCTTGTAAATCAGGACCCTGGTTTCAGGTGTAATAGGGTCCTCATTAATATTCAAGATATCTTTAACAGCTACAATCATATACTGAATACTCTTAGCCAATCTTGGATCTAATCTGGAATCAGCATAATCAACATCGGCATCAGAGTCCGTGTCGGTACCTGTGTCAACTAATTGGTCAAAACTACGTTTGTGTGACCCTGCAGGGTCTTGCAACTGTAATAAAGCGTCCTCTACTGTTTTCTTCCACACCTGGGATTGAGACGCAAACTCATCAAACTTTTGATTTAATGATGTGACACTAGCATGCAAAGCATTCAAAGTATTTAACCAATCTGCAGTCGGCGGTGCCGACATGGCCACTCCCAAAACATTTGGTGTCCCCAACAAATCGTCCCCCGGAGAGGAATAATCAGCCTGCGACATGTCGACACCTGAGAAACAGCACACACACCAAGCAGTGAGGGAACACAAAGGGAAAAAGCCAGCTCACACCCCAATGCCAAATAAGCAGGTCTGTGAACACCAAAGATGTCCCAGAGCTGTCTGTGCTTGTTTTACCTAAATAAATATGCCCCTTCTTATGTCTGTTTAGCCCCCTGGTACTTGCTGTGAAGAGGAAGGCCCAGCGACTTCAGCTTGTGGAGGAGGAAATGGCGCCAGTGAGCTGTGAGGAAGAAGCTCCGCCCCCAACATGGCACGCTTCTTCCCGCCTTTATTATTTAATTACATGCCGGCGGGGGTTAGGGGTCAGTGCCAGGGCACTGTAGGATTAAGCCAGCCTTATATATGAGGTAATATATACTCCCCAGGGCGCACCCCCAGCACCCTGCACCCAGCGGTGTGTACTCAGCGGGAGCTCGGCGCGCACTGTGCACAGCCGCTGTGCGGTACCTCTACAATGCTGTCTTGAAAGATGAAGATAAGTCTTCTTTCTTCTTATACTCACCTGTCTTCTGACTTCTGGCTTGAAGAGGGGGGACGGCAAGCTGTGGGAGGGAGAATCCAGGAGAGCCCGGCGTTCGTCTCCCCTCAGGAGCTGAAGGCATCCTGTCAGCAGCAGCAGAGCCCTGGAACTCATCAGAAGTGGGTCTAGACTGCTCTCCCCTCTTGCCCACGAAGCAGGGAGTCTGTAGCCAGCAGATCTCCCCAAAATAAAAAAAAACCTAACATTAAGTATTTCAGAGAAACTCTAGGAGCTCCTCCTAGTGCCCTGTGTCTCGTCCGGGCACTTTTCTAAAACTGAGTCTGGTGGGGGATATAGAGGGATGAGCCAGGTCACGCCCCTTTTGAAAGTCTTAAAGTGCCCATGTCTCCTGCGGATCCAGTCTATACCCCATGATTCTTTGAGCAGCCCAACATCCTCTAGGACGAAATAGAAAAATATTATTATAAAATGTAATATAATAATTTAACTCCCCCCCCCCCCCTAAAATTAATTTGTTGAACTGAGAAAATTGGGTCTCTGAGTTCTACTACACGTACGCAAGTCAGAAAGGCAAACTGGCACATCTGCAGACATACACTTTGATGACGAAAGGAGGTACAAATGGAAACTGTCATTTTAATATTAATAAACTACAAAATTTGTAGGCTTAAAAATGAAAGCTTTAAATAAGTTCTAGTTGCACCTACATGAAGGTATTGTCCAAAAAGTTGTGTTATGGGCCCTACACACTGCGCGACCCGCCGCCGAGCTGCCCGACCGCAGATACGGCAGACGGGCGACCTGGCAGCGGGGGGGAGGTGAGGGGGGAGTGAAGTTTCTTCACTCCCCCATCACCTATGGACAATCTCGTCCATATTGGCCTGCATGCATAAGCGACGGGGCACCGATTAACGAGCCGTGCATCATTAATCGTTGGTGCCTACACACTGCACGATATGAACGAGTTCTCATTCATTAATGAACAAGAATGTTCATATCGTTCATTTTATCTGCCAGTGTGTAGGGCCCTTAAGACCAATATGAATTCTGTTCTTTAAAACAACAAAGTCTCATCTGAATGAACTGCAAATTGTGGATAATGTTTTCTTTATTATTTGAGTACAGCTGTCATAATGATTGCCATTACAGCCTCACATCACTAAGGTCATGATATCAATTCCTGGTTATAGCTGGTCCGGGTGGAGTATGCATGTTCCACCCATGTATGTGTGGGTTTCTACCAAATTCATCGGTGTCCTTTCACACTCCAAAAACAAAATGTTAATTTCCTGTTGACAAATAAATTAGCCTTAGTGTATCCATAACATAGAGACTATAGATTGTAAGCTCCACTGGGGCAAGGACTGATGTGAATGACTGAAACACTCTCAGTAAATTACTATGCAATGTGTGCACTATATAAATGACTGTTAATAAATATTTTGTCTAAGTGAATAACACAGGCCAATATGACTGATAAGCTTCCTCAAACTGTACCAGAAAAAAAGTAAACACAATTATTTGTTAAGGATTAATGTATTTAATTGGTACCTGTACCTTAGTCTCATAAAGGGATGCATTCAGCATTACAGCGGTCGGGATGCCGGCAGAATCGCAATACTACTCGGAATCCCAGCGCAGGAATACCGACATCCCACATGTAAGTATTGGGGCGGCACTAGATAGGGGGTTATGCACTAGACATATCCGCCACCACACCTTGAGTCTTAGCCCTAGCCGCCACCCCAACTATTTTAGCCCTAGCCGCCACCTTAGGCGGGTAAGGGTTAGGGTAGGGGTAAAATAATTACCCTTATTCCCTGTCAGCATTCCGATCTGTTGGGATGCTGGTGTCGGTAGTGTGATCGCCGGGATCGTATATCACACCCCTCATAAATGTTATCCAGTATGACATCAACAGTCATGACAAACAAATATAGTTCTACTAAAGAGGCTGAATTTTCTGCAATCAATAACCATTTTCATAACTTCTTTCAGACAAACTAAACTTATGTTTGAAATAAGTTTGTGTTAATTCTTAAGTAATTTGATTACAGAGGCCACGGTCTTACATAAATGAAAAGCTAACAGAGGGATTACTGAATATAATTTCTTTATTGATTTTTATTAAATGTGCAGTGTACAAAGGGTCTTACTCAAAGGGTGTTTATAAAGATATTATATAAAAATGTGAACAAGGAAAACAGAATTAATGCAAAGCATCCAACTGGAAATAACAAATTATGAATGTAGAGGCATTTTAGGACATATGTACAGCTGCCTGTAGGCAAGAAATTGAAACAATAGAAGTAATTGTAAAATGAACTAAAAATGTGAGTTTTCAATGATACTTGTTTAACAATATTTTCATTATTACTGCAGAACCCTACTGTGCTTTTTTATCTTTAAAATCATGATTTATTGAAATACATACTACTATAGTGTGACTGTAAGTAGTTTTTAGGTCAATTTATTAAAGCTATTCAACCAAACTACAGTATCTTCAAAAATGAACATGTTTTTGTAAAAATGAAGTTAATTCATATTTATTAAAGGCCAACCCGAGAATATTGGGGTGGCTCTCTGGTGAAATTATTTTTTTGTTAAATGGACAGTGGTCATTGTTCAGTATTGATAAATAGGCCCACAAGTCTCTCATTTTTCAGAATCCTACTGTATTTACTATTTAATATGAACTAAATAGTAAACTAGACCCCTTTGTTGGTTAATTGTCTTACGTTCAAGCATAGATGCAAAGTCAATGAAACCTCACTCAATTGCTGTCTGTAATAAACAAATCAAGTAACAACGTAGGTTAGGATGAACGAAAACTAAGATACTTTCTGTCTCAGGGCTGGAGGCTGAATATAGGTTCCTTTCTAAGGGCTGTAACACATGCGTCGGATTCTCCCGCATGGCAAAAAGCCACACAAACTTTGTCCGGCTTGTTGCCATCTGGGAGAAAACGGCAGAGTCTCTCACACAGGACGGCTTTGAGCCGTGTGTGATGCTGTGTGCATACGCATCATTAGACACGGCTTGGGAAAAAACAGTTGTGTGTGAAAGCTCCCCTTCACACACACGGTTTACTGGCTGCAAAGACGGCCCGGCGCCGGACCTTCCAGTGGATAGTTCCGGCTGCAACCCGGCAGCCGGGCCGGGACCGTGCCGTGTGTAAGGACACATTGCGCTCAATGTGTCTTTGCATCACGGCAGCGGTTAAAAGCCGGCCGGGTTTTTGCCGGGCGGCGCCAGCCGGGTAGTGTGTTTAAGCGCTAACTGGCTGCAAAAAAATAACTTCTCAAACACCTGGTCGTGGTTGGTGGGTCCATATTTTTGGCCAAAATTATGCCAAGCACCTCACATTTACCTTATATTATATTGCATTGAGATTATTATAATTATTCTGATTAACATTGTTTAGTATTTAGTGTGCACCTGCATTTTCTCTTTTTCTCTGTATGGAACTACAAGTCGCAGCATGGTAGTATCACTCATTATGTTTAGAATTAGGGTGTACAGTCCAAGCCCCCCTCCCCCTCAATATTTTCTTTATTGTGTACATGTGTAGGCAGAGACTCCATCAGTTTGGATTACCCCCCCCCCCCCCCACACACACACACACACACACACACACACACACACACACACACACACACACACACACACACACACCTCCCCTATCCAAGGGTGCTTTTAATTAGCATGGATCTCTGACATCTACAGACTGCATTTTGGAAAATACACTATGAAGGGTATGTCCACAATTTGTCAGTTTAGATATGACTTTAGCGCGTGGGGCCCCCTGTGTTGGTGTGTTTTGGCTGCTTTTGGAGCATCATATCAAATACACTTTTCTATTTGAAAAATGTTTTAATTTCTACATACACAAGTTCACTTTTACAGTGTTACTGGGAAATACAACTTAAATTTGCTGAACTGTATACTCATTTTTATGCTCTGCACTCCCTGTATACAGGGAAGGTGGGTGCTTTAGTCCATTCCAAATTTCAATCAATACCTGGAGACAGAAACAGCCATGTTAACTATTTGCTACATCTATGAATATAAGTGTTTCCAGCAACTGCATTAAGGATGAGAGTCTAAAAGCTGGGTACACACTAGCTGATATATTGGCCATTTATATTGTGGATGCATCAGCAGGTGTGTACCAGCTATATGTCTGTGAATTAAATAATTTACAGACATAACATAAGGTGTGCAGCACAGCCGATGGCCGATATATCTTCAGACATATTAGCACATCGTGGTTTGTGTACGGGCAGTCAGTCAACCACGCGTTCACTTGCTTCAGGGCCTCCAGTGACTGACATCACAACTGGGCAGGCACATGTTGTCTGACAGGTCATCCGGACCGCCAATCCGTTATCCTAGTGTGTACCCAACATTACAGAAGGATGAGCAGTTACAGAGACAGAAATGTGAGAGATAAAGTAGCATGTAAGTTGTTGTGTGTACTTACAAATTATGTATATTATGTTACAGAGCATACACAGAAAAAAAAAATCAGAATGCATGATTTAAGTAAGAGCATTGCTAACGTTATGACAGATGTCCTCATCTTTGGCACATTCTAATATTGAAACACGCAATTGTAACAGATTTTTACGGCTATTGCGCACCAATAATTGTCATTCTCTCTTTCCATCAACACTATGTTATTGCGACCTTCTACTGTATTTACAGCTTACGGTACAGATCGTCACCTTCCATTAATATATAAGATAAGAATAATTTCTTGTCACTATAGCATAAGCATGTATAGCGAAATTACATGCAGTTCTCGTATCATATACACCAGATAAAATATATCATATAAAATTTAGCAAAGTTGAGAATTCAAGCTAGCAATCACAGAAGGGAAACAACTATTCCTTAACCTAGTGGTACGACATCTTGAACACCTATAACGTCTCCCTGATGGCAGAAGGGAAAAAAACACATTACAGGGGTGACTCCTATCTTCAATCATTGTAATTGCCTTCGACAGACTCCTTGCAGTGAGTACATCAGCCAACCTAGGCAAGGATTGGCCAATGATCCTCTCTGCAGATTTGATTACTCTCTCCAGGACAACAAGATCAGAACACTTGGTATTACCATACCACACCGTGATCGCATAGGTCAGCAAGCTCTCAATCAATATACATAATATTAGGACAACACAGATAAAACATGTTAGCTTAGTATGTGCCAATGTCATTCAAATCAATATATATTTATATGTTTTAGTGTGTAGACAGTTCTGTAGCCTGTTACCTATGTATTGTCACAGAATTCCTAGTTGACTTGTGATATCCTTATTTCATAGTATGCTATTGCATTATACTATACATAATTGGAATAACAAATGCAAAATAAACATACATGATTACTTTGCCTGCCCCAGACTGTTTCAATTGGTAATTCTAGACATGCAACTATAAAAAAAAAGGCAACTTGTCTTTAAGTTATTATTCAAGTTCACAGGTGCAATGGTTTAATGGTAATATTTACCAATTATTGGGCTATAGACCGAGTAGATTGTAATGTCTTATCACCGCTGTATACAACAATCTGAAAATAAGTTTGTTTTTTTTCCCTATGGGGGCTGCAGCTGTTAGAAATGGAGAGACCACAGCATTCAGCAGATCCTTAATATTTGCACGTTAACCACCCCCACTCACATATAAGTTATAATGTGGGGGGAACAGTAACCAGTGTTTGATAGCTCTATACAAACATTAAATAAAATGTCGAGTACACAGCAGGTTTACTAGAATGGTGACAACTCAACATTATTGCATACCTCCCAACTGTCCCAATTTTGGCGCATGCGCACATCGTTCACTGGGAGAGAGGGACATGATGCATGTCAGCAGCTTACAGAGCACTAGGCATGCCCCCCACAGCGGCGGAAACGGGTGTGTGACCCACAATTGAAGCACTTCCTTGAGACCATGACCCTACCACAAGGTCACACCCCTATTTCGGGTGCATGCCTTTGGCGCACGTCTGTGTCCCTCCTCCCAACTTCCTAAAGTTGGGAGGTATGTTACTGGGTTTTAAACTTATTTCAGAAAAAAATTAAATAATTTTGAAAACTACAATTACATTTACTGTCAATAAAGCTACAGTTTTTACACAAATAATTCAAACATTCATATCTACAATTTGCATACTTTTCAAAACAAATAATTATATGCATTGAAAAACAAAGAACTAGTTTTGAATACGGTTAAGTTTAACTATTTGTACCATTAACCAACAGAAATTTTAACATTTTCAACACATTTCATGGATTTTATGTTCTTAAATACATAAATAAGATTTACACACATTAACACAGCTTTTATAAACCTGAAATAAAGGCACTTCAAAAGTTTAAATCGTCCATAGTAAAACCATGGTGAAACATGCTTGCTGATCTTTGCACAGTGTGCCAGTACAAACAAAGGTGCAGTTGTGATTAAAACATATTGGAAAAGTCCGAGCATTCCTGGGCAGTGAATGGGAGGTGGCTATTAATGCATGCACTTTGGTCTCTCTAATGGGCATATTGTGGCATTGTAAAAGTTTCTATTGGGCAACTGATGGAGGCATCTAAAAAGACACTGACATTATTACAGTGTCTATAAATGCTCAATGTGGGCATGTCAGTCCTTGCACATTCATAGGCACAGATGTACACACACAAAGGGCTTTGTAGCACCATATGCATAGTGTAACAGACTGCCAAAAGCTCTAGCAGTGTCTGTAACTGCGCCCAAAGCAGAATGTCACAATTCACACATTATAACACAGGGCCATAAAAGTCATCACACTCTTTGCCTTCTAATCTAGAGAAGTAGGTGGTATATAGGAGGGCTGTCTATTCTCTAAGGAGGCTGTAGAACTCCCCTAAATTCAGAAATATTTCAGAGGTTCTTTGCGAGTAAGCAAGCTTGCATGAAATGTAACTTATTAAGGCCAATATGTATGTACACTAAAGGGCGGTACACACGGAAATGTGTGCTTAATTTTTAAGCAATCTAGTTAGATTGCTTAGAAAGGAAGTAAAAATCGCTACATGTGTACCTCCCTTACGGGTGGCTCCAACATCAACATCACAGCAAGCAATACATAAAATAAAAGCATAAACAAAATTACAATGTATTCCAAATATTGAACATGTATAGAATGACAAAAAAGGCAATGTTCAAAAAGCACCCTGCATCAACTGTGCACAACTGTACACAGTTTTACAGAGACATGCATGGCAAACATGTAAGGGACAATGACCATCAAACTTTTGCTTCAACAAGATGTTTTGCGGGACAATATATTTATTAAAATTGGCTTAAGGTAAGAGGAATATGGATATTTACAGATGACCTCACTGCTTTGCAACAAAGTATTCAACCCTTTCCTTCAAGAAAATTGAATTGCAGTCTCCTTGACCCCTGAGACTCTGGAGATCAGAGGCTTTATCAACACAACTGCATCATTTGTAAGCTGCTCCTTTGCCGATACATTGGAGATGAAAATGTAAAACAGCACTCATGGTCAGTGTAAAGCCTGGCACAATTTACAATGCTTATGACTGCCGTTTTAAATTGTCACCTCCAAACCCACCGGGAAGTGGTGGCTTACAAAAGCTGAGGCCTAATTCTGTGCTACTAAATGAATACTAAACACAAAACCAATGTGCTCTTAATCTCATGATTAACCTTAGACATTGATGAAGATGAACCAAGTAGTATTTACAGGAGAAAAATTAAACGTTTAAATGAAAAATTGCCATTGGCTTGTGTCACTGATGTTTTCAGCTTGAAACACAGCAGAAGGGCAAGGGGCCAAACATACATAGACAGCTGAGCACTTGCAAGACGTCACAAAGCATGTCAGCTATATGTGTATATGTTTTAACGCTGTGTATCTTTTCAACCCTTGAATAAAACAAATAATGTTTAGATACTTGACAATTGGCACATCCTCTCTCTTATTTGTTCTTACAGTATAACAAAAACAACAACAACAACAACGAGTGTTGGGTAGATCAGACCATGTCACCACCTATAACCCATTTCTGTTGTGAGGAATTGTAGTTGACACAGCACCTACCACATGTTCTAAGGCACATACAGGTCACTGTACAGCAACTACAAAACTATTTCTTTGATCTCAGTAACATAAATGTGAAAGTGTTGACTATAGTCAGAGGCACCTTGATAAATTACCTTCTATTGTATTCCCATTTGTCTAGATGGATGCACTGTCTTATCTTAGGAGTTATCATTTATAGACAAATCATACATACTATACCAGAGGGAAAGTGATAATATCTGTTTTATCAGCTGTGGCAAATAAAGTAAAACTAATAAAAAATATATAAAACCTTTGTTCATTAAGGTATTTATACTTACACATGTTGTTTATTCAAAGCCAAAATATTATTTTATGGCTTTCTTGTTAAAGAACAAAATTTTTTTGTCACGTTGCCGTAGTTTTGTTCTTAAACATAATGCCTTACATTGTGTATATATATATATATATATATATATATATATATATATATATATATATATATATATATATTTATTTATTTGAGCTTACATTATTATTAGTAGCACACACACACACATACAGGTTGAGTATCCCATATCCAAATATTCCGAAATACAGAATTTTTTGAATGAGTGTGAGATAGTGAAACCTTTGTTTTCTGTACACAAATTTTGTTTAATACACAAAGCTATTAAAACTATTTCATTAAATGACCTTCAGGCTGTGTGTATAAGGTGTATATGAAAATTAAATGTGTGAGTGATGAAATTTTTTTTTACATAAAAGTACTTTTTCCATTTCAATGGACTATGTATTGATTATATGCAATTATTTTGTAGAATTTTACTACAAATCTGTTTATGAATGATTGTTTCTGTGATTGTCATTTGGATTGACTGTATAGGTATGTACTACTAATGGTCATTATATATTTTATAACAAGCCATATTGGTTAGGTGGCGGTTATATGATTCTTTGAAACACTATGTGGTGTTTTAAATGTATGTCCTTTTTCTCCATTTTAATTATTGTAATGCATATTGTTACCAGCTGCACAGACCATCCCTCTGAAGAAGTCCTTATAGGACGAAACGCGTCAGATTTGAGGAGAGAAAAAGACCCTTCATAATTCAAACTGACACAATTGGCATGATTTGTGTATTGAAAGGGTGTATCTGCATAGCAAGAAGTGTTTTTTAAACTTTTAATAAATTATTGTTACAAGATAACTGGTCATTTATAAAAACTGCTGGTGTTCTACTTGGAAAGTGATTTATAGTGCCTTCTAACTCATTTTGGAGGTGATATTTGTATTTAATCCTCACTAACAGGAGGATTGAGTTAGAGGAGCAGCATTACTATAGCGCAAGATAAGGGTATATATATATATATATATATATATATATATATGTATATATATATATATATATATATATATATGTTACAAATCGCCCCGGCACTCCTCTCTGTTAATACAGCTGCTGCAGTGCCCTCCCGGTGAAAGCTCAGTTCCACTATATGGTTCAGGGGTAAGTCGGCGGCACTCAGTCAGACTTATACGGCTGCAGTATAAACAAGTGGTTTATTAGTTTATATACTGCAGCCGTATAAGTCTGACTGAGTGCCGCCGACTTACCCCTGAACTATATATATATATATATATATATATATATAATTTTGATTCAATCTGTGAATCTACAGAAAGGTATTTCTTCCCTGTCACAACTTTGCAGAACATGCAGGAAAGCGTACTAACCTCATGCAACTAACGGGTATATTATGCCATGCCGGCGCTTGGGATCCCGGCACCCAGCATACCGACGCCGGGATCCCGACTGCCAGCATACTGGCAGCGGAGCGAGCACAAAAGAGCCTCTAGCAGGCACGGTGGCACAATACATGCGTCACACTATTCATTCTCCCTCCAGGGGGGTTG
The DNA here is from genome assembly GCF_028390025.1 of Pseudophryne corroboree. Taxonomy (NCBI): domain Eukaryota; kingdom Metazoa; phylum Chordata; class Amphibia; order Anura; family Myobatrachidae; genus Pseudophryne; species Pseudophryne corroboree. The sequence continues at coordinate 446,299,913 of NC_086449.1, read as the reverse complement.
TGGACCCCCCAAGAGGGAGAATAGTTGTCGGTATGCTGGCTGACAGGATTTCGGTGCCGGTATGAAGAGTGCCAGGATCCCGACAGCCAGCATATTAAATGCCTCCCGAACGAACATCCTAAGGCATTTTACTTGTCACAAGTCTTATGGAGGTATCATGCTTTATCAAAATCATTTGTCCTTTCTAGGTGTACTTTGTTGCATATGAAACTTGTGTACATTGCTAGGCAACAATGTGTCACAATACCTTGCTATAGCAAAGAAAATAAGTGTGTTTGTCATTTAAATTTGTGTTACTAACAATTAATTGGCAATGGGAAATGAGTCTAGAATCTGACAATGGCATGTTTTGGTGAACCATGGCCATTACTAGTTTAACAGAGGGTGTGAAATGACACTGTGGACACTAGTAGCCAACTGTGATGAAAAATATCAACATAAAATGTCAAAAAATAAAAGAAGTGATAACTTTTAATTATTAGTTTTGAAAAATAGCAAGTCAGTTTTCTTTTCTTGTTTTAATATAATAGTATATCAACATCAGCTTTATATACAAAAGTTAAATAGTAATGATTAAATGGAAGACTGGTCAGTGTCCTCTACACACACACACACACACACACACACAAGCAACCAATAGACTGAGTAGACCAATCTGCAATCCCAAATTTCAGGATTTTGAAATGGAAGCAAAACATTCTGTTCTTTTAGTCACCTATTTTATATTATTAGAAGCGTAATCTGCACCAGTTGTCATTCTGTCACTGGTTCTACAAAATACAAATTACATCTGCAGGTACTGTTCATTTGTGTGCACCCAAGCATGCCATCAGCACAGTCTTATAAATACACAACAAATGACAGCACCTGGCAAGGAAGGCTAAAGTCGGATTTACTTGGTGTTACTGTTTATCATACTTTCTACCTTCAACCTATGATAGGAGACATGACTTATTTTAACCTCTGCAGTCACTTTACATTTAGACCATCTGCAATTTTGAAATGGTTAAAGGTTCACATACCAAAAATAAGAAACATAGCATACCTGAGGCAATGAAAACTCTAGTGTCCCCAGCATACTTGCATCTTAATAAAGTCCACTGATCTAACATTGTGTTTACTATATACTATTAAGTGGGCAAACCTGGCAGCAAACAGATACAATACGTGAAAAGGAAAATGCAATGCATTAAGAACATCTTTTATTTTTCTTTCACAGATATCAGATTTACCAGCCAAGGTATGTTTTAAGTGATGTTTAGGGAATTTTTTCCCCCCATAGATACAATGGAGATATCATAAGGCTTCAACTGAAACTGTAATGACTATTACTAAACAAAATCTTTTTTTCCAAAGATCTTTACAATCCAGTTCATGTTTTTACAAGTCTGAGTAATCTAACTTTAACAATAAAGACAAAACAAAGAATAATTGCAGTGTATAGTCATTAACACAACAAGGTAATCTATTAACAGACAGCAAAACCATATCACTCCTTTTACTTAAGTAATAAAGTCCAAGGGGTCATTCAAGACACCTATTGTAAGGGCTATAAATGTGAAAGAAAATTCAGTTACATCCTAAAATTCTATATTCTTAGTTTATTGCAGACAAGAAATCACTGTTTAATGATGCAACACACTTAACTCAATTGTATACACATGGATAAACAGGTGTAGTACGGTATGCCGGCGCTCGGGCTCCCGGCGACCAGCATACCGGCGCCGGGAGCTCGACCGCCGGCATACCGACAGCGGGGCGAGCGCAAAGGAGCTCCTTGCGGGCTCGCTGCGCTCGCCACGCTGCGGGCACGGTGGCGCGATACGCGAGCCACACTACTTTATTCTCCCTCCAGGGGGTTCGTGGACCCCCATGAGTGAGAATAGCTGTCGGTATGACGGGTGTCGGGATTCCGGCGCCGGTATACTGTGCGCCGGGATCCCGACATTCGGCATACTGAAGACCACCCGGATAAACAACAGGGTTTCTTTTTTAGGGGGGTGATTCAATTTCAGGAGAAGGGTGTGAATTGCGGTGTTTAACCGCTGGCAACAACACCCTGTCTCGCACTTTACACCTGGCCAGGTGAATACCCGATTTGCACAAAAGTGCTTTGCTACTTTATAGAGTAGCAAACACTTTTGTACGAGATCCTGCTACTGTAAAGTGCAGTGAGTGCTGCACAGATTCGGCCGGGTGAAGGACTCACCAGTAAGTGAATTCCCCCCATAAACTTTTTTTATATCTCTCCACTCCCACCAAAATCCTCTGGATTACAATTTTACAAAATGATGGGGAAAACACAAGGCCAAACAGACTGTTCTACAAAGCCAGGAGAAAAATGAATATATGGTCCGGATGTAATGCTGTCCGAGTTGGCTGGAACTGCGGGTTATCTGCTGAATTCTGACTTTTTTTGATCCTTTTATAAAAGTCCAAGTTCAGCCGGCAACCCGCAGCCACATCCAACTCAGTAAGCATTACATCCGGCCCGATGTGTCAGGATGACATTAGCGTATGCACATGGTTTACTCTAAATGCCATGCCTTTCCTGACACAATTTCACTTTGGGGTCAATATAATTATCGAGTTGCCATTGCAACATCATGAAAGCGATGACAACAGCAACAGAACTCAGCCCCACTTGCAGCTGCAAGTGCACTTAATCACAAAGTAGTCAACTCACACCTAATGAAATCCCCCTTAATGTAATTATACAGCCAAAATGAAATAATAAGAATTTACTTACCGATAATTCTATTTCTCGTAGTCCGTAGTGGATGCTGGGAACTCCGTAAGGACCATGGGGAATAGCGGCTCCGCAGGAGACAGGGCACATCTAAAGAAAGCTTTAGGATCACCTGGTGTGCACTGGCTCCTCCCCCTATGACCCTCCTCCAAGCCTCAGTTAGGATACTGTGCCCGGACGAGCGTACACAATAAGGAAGGATTTTGAATCCCGGGCAAGACTCATACCAGCCACACCAATCACACTGTACAACTTGTGATCTGAACCCAGTTAACAGCATGATAATAGAGAAGCCTCTCGAAAAGATGGCTCACTACAACAATAACCCGAATTTTTTGGTAACAATAATTATGTACCAGTATTGCAGACAATCCGCACTTGGGATGGGCGCCCAGCATCCACTACGGACTACGAGAAATAGAATTATCGGTAAGTAAATTCTTATTTTCTCTGACGTCCTAGTGGATGCTGGGAACTCCGTAAGGACCATGGGGATTATACCAAAGCTCCCAAACGGGCGGGAGAGTGCGGATGACTCTGCAGCCCCCAATGAGAGAACTCCCGGTCCTCCTCAGCCAGGGTATCAAATTTGTAGAATTTTACAAACGTATTTGCTCCTGACCAAGTAACTGCTCGGCAAAGTTGTAAAGCCGAGACCCCTCGGGCAGCTGCCCAAGATGAGCCCACCTTCCTTGTGGAGTGGGCATTTACAGATTTTTGGCTGTGGCAGGCCTGCCACAGAATGTGCAAGCTGAATTGTACTACAAATCCAACGAGCAATAGTCTGCTTAGAAGCAGGAGCACCCAGCTAGTTGGGTGCATAGAGGATAAACAGCGAGTCAGATTTCCTGACTCCAGCCGTCCTGGAAACATATATTTTCCGGGTCCTGACAACGTCTAGCAACTTGGAGTCCTCCAAGTCCCTAGTAGCCGCAGGCACCACAATAGGTTTGGTTCAGGTGAACGCTGAAACCACCTTAGGGAGAAACTGAGGACGAGTCCTCAATTCCGCCCTGTCCGAATGGAAAATCAGATAAGGGCTTTTACAGGATAAAGCCACCAATTCTGACACGCGCCTGGCCCAGGCCAGAGCCAACAGCATGACCACTTTTTCTGTGAGATATTTTAACTCCACAGATTTAAGTGTGTCAAACCAATGTGACTTTTGGAACCCAAAAACCACCTGGAGATCCCAAAAGTGCCACTAAAAGGCACAAAAGGAGGCTGTATATGCAGTACCCCTTTAACAAATGTCTGAACTTCAGGGACTGAAGCTAGTTCTTTTTTGGAAGAAAATTGACAGAGCCGAAATTTGAACCTTAATGGACCCCAATTTCAGGCCCATAGATACTCCTGTTTGCAGGAAATGCAGGAATCGACCCAGTTGAATTTCCTCCGTCGAGCCTTACTGGCCTCGCACCACGCAACATATTTTCGCCAAATGCGGTGATAATGTTTTGCGGTTACATCCTTCCTGGCTTTGATCAGGATAGGGATGACTTCATCCGGAATGCCTTTTTCCTTCAGGATCCGGCGTTCAACCGCCATGCCGTCAACGCAGCCGCGGTAAGTCTTGGAACAGACAAGGTCCTTGCTGGAGCAGGTCCCTTCTTAGAGGTAGAGGCTACGGATCCTCCGTGAGCATCTCTTGAAGTTCCGGTTACCAATTCCTTCTTGGCCAATCCGGAGCCACTAATATAGTGCTTACTCCTCTCCATCTTATCAATCTCAGTACCTTGGGTATGAGAGGCAGAGGAGGGAACCCATACACTGATTGGTACACCCACGGTGTTACCAGAGCATCTACAGCTATTGCCTGAGGGTCCCTTGACGTGGCGCAATACCTGTCGAGTTTTTCCCAACGGTTTTTAATCATGTGGAAGACTTCTGGGTGAAGTCCTTACTCTCCCGGGTGGAGGTCGTGCTGAGGAAAACTGCTTCCCAGTTGTCCACTCCCGGAATGAAAACTGCTGACAGTGCTATCACATGGTTTTTCGCCCCGCGAAGAATCCTTGCAGCTTCTGCCATTGCCCTCCTGCTTCTTGTGGCACCCTGTCTGTTTACGTGGGTGACTGCCGTAATGTTGTCCGACTGGATCAACACCGGCTGACCTTGAAGCAGAGGTCTTGCTAAGCTTAGAGCATTGTAAATGGCCCTTAGCTTCAGGACATTTATGTGAAGTGATGTCTCCAGGCTTGACCATAAGCCCTGGATATTCCTTCCCTGTGTGACTGCTCCCCAGCCTCGCAGGCTGGCATCCGTGGCCACCAGGACCCAGTCCCGCATGCCGAATCTGCGGCCCTCTAGAAGATGAGCACTCTGCAACCACCACAGGAGGGATACCCTTGTCCCTGGTGACAGGGTTATCCGCTGAAGCATCTGAAGATGCGACCCGGACCATTTGTCCAGTAGGTTCCACTGGAAAGTCTTGCGTGGAATCTGCCGAATGGGATTGCTTCGTAGGAAGCCACCATTTTTACCCAGAACCCTTGTGCATTGATGCACTGAGACTTGGTTCGGTTTTAGGAGGTTCCTGACTAGCTCGGATAACTCCCTGGCTTTCTCCTCCGGGAGAAACACCTTCTTTTTGGACTGTGTCCAGGATCATCCCTAGGAACAGAAGACAAGTCGTCGGAACCAGCTGCCATTTTGGAATATTGAGAATCCAATCGTGCTGCCGCAACACTACCTGAGGTAGTGCTACACCGATCTCCAACTGTTCCCTGGATCTCACCCTTATCAGGGAATCGTCCAAGTAAAGGATAACTAAAATTCCTTCCTTCGAAGGAATATCATCATTACGGTCATTACTTCAGTAAAGACCCGGGGTGCCGTGGACCATCCCTACGGCAGCGTCTGAACTGATAGTGACAGTTCTGTACCATAACCTGAGATACCCTTGGTGAGAAGGGTAAATTTTGACATGAAGGTAAGCATCCTTGATGTCCCGAGACATCATGTAGTCCCCTTCTTCCAGGTTTGCAATCACTGCTCTGAGTGACTCAATTTTGAATTTGAACCTCTGTATGTAAGTGTTCAAAGATTTTAGATTTTAGATCTTAAAATCGGTCTCACCGAGCCGTCTGGCTTCGGTACCACAATAGTGTGGAATAATACCCTGTTCCCTGTTGCAGGAGGGGTACCTTAATTATCACCTGCTGGGAATACAGCTTGTGAATAGCTTCCAAAACTGCCTCCCTGTCAGCGGGAGACGTCGGTAAAACAGACTTTTGGAAACGGCGAGGGGAATACGTCTCGAATTCCAATTTGTACCCCTGAAATATTACCTGAAGGATCCAGGGGTCTACTTGCGAGTGAGCCCACTGCGCACTGAAATTCATTGAGAACGGGCCCCCACCGTGCCTGAACTTGTAAAGCCCTAGCGTCATACTGAGAGCTTGGCAGAGGCGGAAAAGGGTTTATGTTCCTGGGAACTGGCTGATCTCTGCAGCCATTTTCCTCTCCCTCTGTCACGAGCAGAAAAGAGGAACCCTTTTGTCCGCTTGCCAACCAGGACTGCGCCTGATAATACGGCGTCTTATTTTGAGAGGCGACCTGGGGTACATCCCCTTTTTTTTTTTTTTTTTTTTTTAAGGCAATACTTCCAAATGCCGTTTGGAATCCGCATCACCTGACCACTTTACTGGTATAATTGGACAACGCACTTATACTTGATGCCAGTCGGCAAATATTCCGCTGTGCATCATGCATATATAGAAATGCATCTTTTAATTGCTCTATAGGCAATAATATACTGTCCTTATCTAGGATATCAAATTTCCAGTCAGGGAATCCGACCACGCCAACCCAGCACTGCACATCCAGGCTGAGGCGATTGCTGGTCGCAGTATAACACCAGTATGTGTGTAAATACATTTTAGGATACCCTCCTGCTTTCTATCAGCAGGATCCCTAAGGGCGGCCATCTCCAGAGAGGGTAGAGCCCTTGTTCTTACAAGCGTGTGAGCGCCTTATCCCCCCTAGGGGGTGTTTCCCAACGCACCCTAACCTCTGGCGGGAAAAGGTATACTGCCAATAACTTTTTAGAAATGATCAATTGTTATCGGGGGGAAACCCACGCATCATCACACACCTCATTTTATTTCTCAGATTCAGGAAAACTACAGGAAGTTTTTCCTCACCAAACATAATACCCCTTTTTTTGGTGGTATTTATATTATCAGAAGAGTGTAAACTTTTTCCATTGCCTCAATCATGCAATGTGTGGCCCTATTGGAAATCACGGTTGTCTCTTAACCGTCGACACAGGAGTCAGTATCCGTGTCGGCGTCTGTATCTGAGGTAACGGGCGCTTTAGAGCCCCTGTATGAGACGTCTGGACATGCACAAGCTGAGTAGCCGGCTGTCTCATGTCAACCACTGTCTTTTATACAAAGCTGACACTGTCACGCAATTTCAACAGTACATCCACTCAGGTGTCGACCCCCCAGGGGGTGACAACACTATTACAGACACTCTACTCCGTCTCCTCATCATTTTTCTCCTCATACATGTCGACACAAACGTACCGACACACAGCACACACACAGGGAATGCTCTGATAGAGGACAGGACCCCACTAGCCCTTTGGGGAGACAGAGGGAGAGTTTGCCAGCACACACCAGAGCGCTATATATATACAGGGATAACCTTATATAAGTGTTTTTCCCTTTATAGCTGCTGTATTGTTTATACTGCGCCTAATTTGTGCCCCCCTCTCTTTTTTAACCCCTTTCTGTAGTGTAGTGACTGCAGGGGAGAGCCAGGGAGCTTCCCTTCAACTGAGCTGTGAGGGAAAATGGCGCCAGTGTGCTGAGGAGATAGGCTCCGCCCCTTTCTCGGCGTCCTTATCATCCGTTTTCTTGTATGTTTTGGCAGGGGTTAAATGCATCCATATAGCCCAGGAGTTATATGTGATGCCTTTATTTTAGCCATAAAAGGTTTTCTATCGATTTATTGCGTCTCAGGGCGCTGCCCCCCCAGCACCCTGCACCCTCAGTGACCGGAGTGTGAAGTGTGCTGAGAGCAATGGCGCACAGCTGCGGTGCTGTGCGCCTACCTTTATCTGAAGACAGGAAAGTCTTCTGCCGACGATTTTTCCGGACCTCTTCGCTCTTCTGGCTCTGTAAGGGGGCCGGCGGCGCGGCTCCGGTGACCCATCCAGGCTGAACCTGTGATCGTCCCTCTGGAGCTAATGTCCAGTAGCCTAAGAAGCCCAATCCACTCTGCACGCAGGTGAGTTCGCTTCTTCTCCCCTTAGTCCCTCGATGCAGTGAGCCTGTTGCCAGCAGGTCTCACTGAAAATAATAAACCTAAACTAAAACTTTCACAAAGAGCTCAGGAGAGCCCCTAGTGTGCACCCTTCTCGTCGGGCACAGAAAATCTAACTGAGGCTTGGAGGAGGGTCATAGGGGGAGGAGCCAGTGCACACCAGGTGATCCTAAAGCTTTCTTTAGATGTGCCCTGTCTCCTGCGGAGCCGCTATTCCCCATGGTCCTTACGGAGTTCCCAGCATCCACTAGGACGTCAGAGAAACTTATTTTAAAACTACATGTGCTAAACCTAAAATCCATGCAAGCGTGTCTAATTCACAGAACAGTACCAGAGGAAATGTCACATTAAAAAGTAATGAAGTCCATTAATACAAGAACATAAATGTACAACAGAGTGGGGGCCTATTTATGAAAAAAAATATATAAGCCCTATCCCCGGCAAAAACTTCTGTTTTCAGCACAGACAGACAGTTCCTCCTTTTATTAAAGGTTGTCACAGATTATCCATACCTCACAACTTTTCTATGAACGGAGTCGGGACCCTTGCGCGGCTTAGTCGCGTGCGATCTGGAAAGGGGGCATGGCCTCAACAAATGGACCCATTTTTCTCAGTCTGCCCAGTGGTACCCGATCAGCTGGGCACCCCCTGTTCCCCTCCCAGCACTGAATAGATGTCCCGGCATGTATTCAGAGATCACTCGCTACTTTGCAGAGCAGAGCAACAGGTGATCATAGCCTCCCACAACTGCCCCCCCCCCCCCCCCCCCCGCACGGTACACTGCGACCCGCGGGTGGGACAGTGTCAGAATAGCAGGACTGTCCCACTGGAATTGGACATGTGGGAGCTATGGATTATCGCTGGTGGTTGTTGGGGGTCTCTAGCAAAGTTTTTCCTTGAAAAGCGTATATGGGGACAGCAGAAGTATACTTCTCGGGATGGTGATAGCCAGTATATTGGGGGAAAGTTAAAAATAAAATAAAGTCTATTAATTTTATATTTATGTATAAAGTTATAATAAAGTATATTTCCAAATTAAAACAAACTAACTGTTCTTGCATTATATAGTAGCTATCAGGGCCTGATTATGGTACCTAGCTGATTGAGTGTCTGTTTTGCATTGTGTCACACAACCATATTACAGACCTCGGATATTAGTCTCAATGCACCACACTCTCTCACCTGCTGCATCACAGAGATTAATGGATGTGATGTTCCAGGCATAGCCAGTTTAAGAGGGGGGCACATGACAATATGTATCTCAGCCCCCCCCTTTCCACTGGAGCACACTGACAAACCCAATGTTCCCTCGTATGCAGCTCAGAACCAGGCAGTCAGAATACAAGCAGGACAGTATGCACTGCAGGCAAAGATGCAGGAGTATCTGGCTTCATGAGGTACCGATGGAGCATTACAACCAGGAGAGAGATAGGAGGGTGGAGAGAGCTGTAAGTAATCCAGGATCCCAGCTTTTTCCTCCTCCCCACCTGGGTGTCTGGGTCCTGTGTAACCTGTTATCTAATGAGGGTCTACAGCAGGCATGTCAAACTCAAAATCCTAACTGGGCCAAATACACTGCTCAAAAAAATAAAGGGAACACTAAATAACACATCCTAGATCTGAATTAATGAAATATTCTTATTAAATACTGTGTTCTTTACATAGTTGAATGTGCTGACAACAAAATCACACAAAAATTATCAATGGAAATCAAATTTATTAACCCATGGAGGTCTGGATTTGGAGTCACACTCAAAATTAAAGTGGAAAAACACACTACATGCTGATCCAACTTTGATGTAATGTCCTTAAAACAAGTCAAAATGAGGCTCAGTAGTGAGTGTGGCCTCAACGTGCCTGTATGACCTCCCTACAACCCACACAAGTGGCTCAGGCAGTGCAGCTCCTCCAGGATGGCACATCAATGCGAGCTGTGGCAAGAAGGTTTGCTGTGTCTGTCAGCGTAGTGTCCAGAGCATGAAGCCCCTACCAGGAGACAGGCCAGTACATCAGTAGACGTGGAGAAGGCCGTAGGAGGGCAATGACTCAGCAGCAGGACAGCTACCTCCGCCTTTGTGCAATGAGAAACAGGAGGAGCACTGCGAGAGCCCTGCAAAATGACCTCCAGCAAGCCACAAATGTGCATGTGTCTACTCAAACGATCAGAAACAGACTCCATGGGGGTGGTATGAGGGCCCGACGTCCACAGGTGGGGGTTGTGCTTACAGCCCAACACCGTGGAGGACGTTTGGCATTTGCCAGAGAACATTAAGATTGGCAAATTAGCCACTGGCGCCCTGTGCTCTTCACAGATGAAAGCAGGTTCTCACTGAGCACATGTGACAGACGTGACAGAGTCTGGAGACGCCAAGGAGAACGTTCTGCTGCCTGCAACATCCTCCAGCATGACCGGTTTGGCAGTGGGTCAGTAATGGTGTGGGGTGGCATTTCTTTGGGGGGCCGCACAGCCCTCCATGTGCTCGCCAGAGGTAGCCTGACTGCCATTAGGTACCGAGATGAGATCCTCAGACCCCTTGTGAGACCATATGCTGGTGCGGTTGGCCCTGGGTTCCTCCTAATGCAAGACAATGCTAGACCTCATGTGGCTGGAGTGTGTCAGCAGTTCCTGCAAGACAAAGGCATTGATGCTATGGACTGGCCCACCCGTTCCCCAGACCTGAATCTGGGACATCATGTCTCACTCCATCCACCAACACCACGTTGCACCACAGACTGTCCAGGAGTTGGCGGATGCTTTAGTCCAGGTCTGGGAGGAGATCCCTCAGGAGACCATCCGCCACTTCATCAGGAGCATGCCCAGGCGTTGTAGGGAGGTCATACAGGCACGTGGAGGCCACACACACTACTGAGCCTCATTTTGACTTGTTTTAAAGACATTACATCAAAGTTGGATCAGCCTGTAGTGTGTTTTTCCAGTTTAATTTGAGTGTGACTCCAAATCCAGACCTCCATGGGTTAATACATTTGATTTCCATTGATAATTTTTGTGTGATTTTGTTGTCAGCACATTCATCTATGCTAAGAACAAAGTATTTAATAATAATATTTCATTAATTCAGATCTAGGATGTGTTATTTTAGTGTTCCCTTTATTTTTTGAGCAGTGTAATTAAGGTCTAAGTCTTGTGTAGGCCGCAAGAAAGAGAATTATATGCAAATTTGGAAGGTTTATTAGTAGAGATGTGCGGCGGGCACTTTTCTTGTTTTGTGTTTTGGTTCCATGCTCATGTTTTAGATCTGGATTGGTTTTGCCAAAACCACCCTTTCGTGTTATGGTTTTGGATCTGGTTGATTTTTGAAAAACAAAAACAAACAAACAAACGTAAAAACAGCTAAAAGCACAGAATTTGGGGGTAATTTTGATCCTACGGTATTATTAACCTCAATAACATTCATTTCCACTCTATTCTGAACACTTAACACCTCACAATATTGTTTTTAGGCCAAAAGGTTGCACCGAGGTGGCTGCATGACTAAGCTAAGCGACACAAGTGGGCGGCACAAACACCTGGACTATCTAGGAGTGGCACTGCAGTGGCAGACATGATGGCAGATTTAAAACAAAGGCCTCAAACAGCACATGATGCAAAGAAGAAAAAGAGGTGCAATGAGGTAGCTGGATGGCTAAGCTACAGTAAGCGACACAATTGAGCGGCTCAAACACCTGGCACATCTAGGGAGTGGCACTGCAATGGCAGACAGGATGGCACTTAAAAAACTAGGCCCCAAACAGCATATCATTCAAAGAAAAAAAAGAGGCACAATGAGGAAGCTGTGAGACTAAGCTAAGCGACACAAGTGTGCGGCACAAACATTGGAAGTGCTGGAATTTGCCTAGATTAAATACACACACAATATTGGTGGCACAGGAGAGCGTACCCCTAAACCAAACACCCACACGGCAAAGCCTGTAAAATTAATTTGGATAATAATAACCATTTATTTGGAGCTATTATAATAATATGCAGCACAGGCGAGCATACTCCTACACCACACAGGGCAAACCCTGTAAAAATATTTGGATAATAATATTAGTAATGTATATAAGCCTTTTATTTGGAGTAAATAATATACAGCACAGGACACCACCACTGGACTTATGGCAGCACAATACACCACCACTGGACTGATGCAGCACAAGACAGCACCATTGGACTGGACTTATACGGCAGTACCCCTGGACTTATATGGCAGTACCCCTGGAGTTGTACGGCAGTGTCAGACAGGATGGCACTTTAAAAAAAATAGTCCCCGAACAGCACATGCAAAGAAGAAAAAGAGGTGCAATATGGAAATGTCCTTGGGCCCTCCCACCCACCCTTATGTTGCATAAATAGGACATGCACACTTTAACAAACCAATCAATTCAGTGACAGGGTCTGTCACACAACTGTGGCTGAAATGAATGGTTTGTTTGGGCCCCCACCAAAAAAGAAGCAATCAATCTCTCCTTGCACAAACTGGCTCTACAGAGGCAAGATGTCGACCTCATCCTCATCCTCCGATTCCTCACCTCTTTCAGTGTGTACATCCTCCTCCTCACAGAGTATTAATTTGACCACACTGGAATCCACCATCACAGGTCCCGGTGTACTTTCTGGAGGCAATTGCAGGTAAAGGTCTTCCAGGAGGAATTTAGTATTCATTTTGATGAACATCATCTTCTCCATATTTTGTGGAAGTAACCGCCTACGCCGATTGCTGACAAGGTTACCGGTTGCACTAAACACTCTTTCGGAGTACACACTGGAAGGGAGGCAACTTAGGTAAAATAAAGCCAGTTTGTGCAAGGGCATCCAAATTGCCTTTTTTCCTGCCTGTATACGTACGGACTGTCTGACATGACTACTTGGACGCTGTCACTCATATAATCGTCCACCATTCTTTCAATGGTGACAAAATCATGCGCAGTGACAGTAGACATGTCAGTAATCGTTGGCAGGTCCTCCAGTCCGGGCCAGATGTCAGCATTCGCTCCTGACTGCCCTGCATCACCGCCAGCGGATGGGCTAAGAAATCTTTTCCTTTTCCTCGCAGCCCCAGTTTGCAGGGAGAAAATGGAGGAGCTGTTGACGGGTCACGATCCGCTTGAGTTGACAATTTTCTCACCAACGGGTCTTTGACCCGCTGCAGACTTGTGTCTGACGGAAAGAGAAATACAACATAGGCTTTAAACCTAGGATCGAGCATGGTGGCAAAAATGTAGTGCTCTGATTTCAACAGATTGACCACCCTTGAATCCTGGCAAAGCGAATGAAGGGCTCCATCCACAAATCCCACATACTTAGAAGAATCGCTCCATCTTAGCTCCTCCTTCAATTTCTCCAGCTGCTTCTGCAAAAAACTGATGAGGGGAATGACCTGACTCAAGCTGGCAGTGTCTGAACTGACTTCACATGTGGCAAGTTCGAAGGGTTGGAGAACCTTGCAGAAGTCAGAAATCATTATCCACTGTGCTTGAGTCAGGTGCATTCCTCCTCTCTTGCCTATATCGTAGGTCGAATTATAGGCTTGAATGGCCTTTTGCTGCTCCTCCATCCTCTGAAGCATATAAAGTGTTGAATTCCACCTCATTACCGCCTCTTGCTTCAGGTGATGGGATGGCAGGTTCAAGAGTGTTTGCTGGTGCTACAGTCTTTGGCATGCGGTGGCTGAATGTCGAAAGTGGCCCACAATATTTCGGACATACACAGCATCTCCTGAATGCCCCTGTCATTTGTTAAAAAATTCTGTACCACCAAATTAATTGTATGTGCAAAACATGGGACACACTGGAATTTGCCCATATGTAATGCACGCACAATATTGGTGGCATTGTCCGATATCACAAATCCCCAGGAGAGTCTAATTGGGGTAAGCCATTGTGCGATGATGTCAATCAGTTTCCGTAAGAGGTTGTCAGCGGTGTGCTTCTTACGGAAAGCGGTGATGCATACCATAACCTACCTAGGAATGGGTTGGCATTTGCGAGATGCTACTACTGATGCCGCTGCTGTCGTTGTTGCTGCGGGAGGCAATATATCTACCCAGTGGGCTGTCAAAGTCATATAGTCCTTAGTTTGCCTTGTTCCCGTTGTCCATATGTCCGTGGTTAAGTGGACAGTGAGTACAACTGGATTTTTTAGGACACTAAGGACACTTATTCTGACGTCTCTGTACATTCTCGGTATCACCTGCCTAGTGAAGTGGAACCTAGATGGGATTTGGTACCTGGTACACACTACATCCATAAATTCTAACACCAACATAGCTGTCAAGGCCTCAGTTATCCGCTTTGCAACAGGATGACTGCTGTAATATTTCATCTTCCTCACAAAGGACTGTTGGACAGTCACTTCCTTACTTGAAGTAGTACAAGTGGTCTTCCGACTTCCCCTCTGAGATGACAATCGAGTCCCAGCAGCAGTGGCAGCAACATCTGCAGTAGGCATACCACTCAAGGATTCTCCGGAGGAATCCCGAATAGGAGAGGTCTCCTCAGTCTTGCCAGTGACATGGCCTGCAGGACTTCTGACGTTCCAGACTGAGGAGGAAGTTGATATTGAGGGAGTTGGTGGTGTGGCTTGCAGGAGCTTGGGTACAAGAGGAAGAAGGGATTTAGGTGTCAGTGGACTGCTTACACTCTTACCCAAAGTATCACAACTTGACACTGACTTCTGATGAATGTGCAGCAGGTGACATATAAGGGAGGATGTTCCTAGGTGGTTAACGCCCGTACCCCTACTTATTACAGATTGACATAGTCAAAACACGGCTTGACACAATCGGGGGAGGTGTCTCCCCCGATGCCTGATTTAAACAAACCACATCACCATCAGAATCCTCATTGTCAACTTCCTCTTTAGCACCAGCAACACCCATATCCTCATCCTGGTGTACTTCAACAGTGACATCTTCAATTTGAATATCAGAAACTGGACTGTGGTTGCTCCTTCCAGCACTTGCAGAGGGAGTGCAAAAAATGGAAGGGGCCATCTCTTCCCGGTCAGTGTTGGGCATCACAACTGCCAGCACACTTGGACTCTCTTTGGTGATTTGTGATACCATCTTAGAATGCACTGTTCTTTGCTGTGCTTTTGCCAGCTTAATTCTTATCATTTTTCTAGCGGGAGGATGAGGGCTTCCATCGTCATGTGAAGCTGAACCACTAGTCATGAACATAAGCCAGGGCCTTAACTGTTCCTTGCCACTCTGTGTCGTAAATGGCATATTGGCAAGTTTACATTTCTCCTCAGACAATTTACATTTATTTTTGGAGTCTTTTTACTGAAATTTGTTTTTTTTGGATTTTATATGCCCTCTACTATTACGTTGGGCATCGACCTTTGGCAGGCGACGTTGATGGCATTTCATCATCTATGTCATGACTACTGGCAGCAGCTTCAGCACTAGGAGGAAGCGGTTCTTGATCTTTCCCTATTTTATCTTCCAAATTTGTGTTCTCCATTATTTTTGTGAAGTTATATAACAATATGCGGTACAGTAGAGCATACATCTACATAACACAGGGCAAACCCTGTGAAAATTATTTCGATTAAATATTAATAACCCATTTATTTGGAGTAAATAATATACAGCACAGGGCAGCACCACTGATCTTATATGGCAGCACCACTGGAATGGACTTATACGGCAGTATCACTGGATTTATATGGCAGTATCACTGGACTTATACACTAATACCACTGGACTTATACATCAGTATCACTGGAAATATACGGCAGTACCACTGGACTTATACAACAGTACCACTGGACTGTATTTACACGGCAGTATCACTGGATTTATACAGCAGTATCACTGGAATTATACGGCAGTACCACTGAATTTATACGGCAGTACCACTGAATTTAAAAACGGCAGTACCACTGGACTGGATTTATATGGTAGGATCACTGGACTTATACGCCAGTACCACTGGAATTATACGGCAGTATCACTGGAATTATACGGCAGTACCACTGGAATTATACACCAGTACCACTGGACTGGATTTATACGGCAGTGTCAATGGACCTATACGCCAGTACAACTGGAATTATACGGCAATACCACTGGACATATAGGGCAGTATCACTGGACTGGATTTTGTCACGATCCAGGTTACTGGACGCCATTATCTACCTCTCAGGTGTCTCCTGAGGCTGGCTCAGCATTCCAGGGCCGGGTCTCAGTCATGCTGCTGACATCCTCACTCCACATCTCCTGTCATTCCGCAGGTGCTGTCACAGTGAGCCCATGGAGTTAAGAGTGGCATTTTTAGCCCTACGCGGCCTCCGCCGCCATTTCTGCACTTCCGATATTCAGACAAGTCTGTGTGGCATCTGCTGCGGCTTCTGCCGCCATCACTGCAATTCAAATGTGCAAACAAGTCTGCATGGCACCTCATGCCCGCTGCGGCCTCTGCTACCATCTA
Source organism: Pseudophryne corroboree (assembly GCF_028390025.1). Taxonomy (NCBI): domain Eukaryota; kingdom Metazoa; phylum Chordata; class Amphibia; order Anura; family Myobatrachidae; genus Pseudophryne; species Pseudophryne corroboree. The sequence goes on along the minus strand of NC_086449.1, from coordinate 446,283,457 downwards.
TGTAACTCAAGTGTGCAAGTTGGCGTCTGCTGCCCTCTGCGGACTCCACCGCCATTGCTGTTTCCTCACATGGTTCCACAAACTTACTTTCCTTCCAAATGCTAGTATGGGCGCAGCCATGTTGGTTTCAGTCATATGACACTTCTTCCACCATTCCTTTGTACCACTGAACTCTGCCTGATTGATCAGCCAATCCCTGCACTGCTGCAGGTATAAAGGTCCTGTTCCTGAACCAGGAAGTTGTCAGTGCTTTGTTTGTTAAACCCTGTGTATCAGTCTCCCTGCTTTGTGGTTGTAAGCTCTTTACAGGAATTCCAGCTCCTGCCTTCTACTCCACTAGAGACCCGCACCAGTTCAACATCCAGCGGTGCAGCCTGACTTCTCAATGTTCTAACATTGTCTCTGCATTCAGTTGAGTCTAACATTGGCTTCCAGCGTTCAGCCTTCAGCGATATTCAGCTTCCAGACTCCATCGGTGCTCCACCATCGAATACCAGTTACCATCGGTGCTCCGTCATCGAATACCAGTTACCATCAGTGCTTCATCATCGAAATCCAGTTATCATCGGTGCTCCGCCATCGACTTCCTAATCTCAGCGATCTCAAGCATCATCAGTGCTACCAGCTACGCTCCAGCTACACTGGGTGCCTCAAGCACTCCATTCTGCACATCAGTCTGTCCGGTTCCATCCGGCCTACCCAGCAGCATAACCTACTCTTCAGGTCAATACCACCAGCTTCCAGTTGTCCATCTGCTGGTCAGTTCCTGTACTGCTCCATCATTCAGCACTCGGGTGCTGGTTACGGACTATCCATCTCCTGGTCTACCTAGACATATACTTAACAGTACCGCACCCTGAGGCATCCGCATCTTTGCTGTAATTACAATAACTGTGTATTGCTACATCATTTACCATTCTTGACAGTGCTGCTGCTGTACCATCTAGACTGTGTTTGAATAAAACTTTTAACTATATTCCAGTTGTCGTGGTCACGCCTTCGGGCTTGGGTACTGCATGTCTAAGAGTCCCATATTACTGCCCAGGTTTAATTACACCTCAGCCCCTACAACTGAGGCTTCCTCCTGTCAGCACTAGCCCTCAGTTGTGATAGATTTATACGCCAGTACCACTGGTGCAGAACGGTGAATGCTGTCCAATCAGAGCTAAGCTCCGGTGGGCCACGTCCCATTGTTATACTTTTGCTGCCCAAGTTTCCTTTTTTTATGTGTTGTGGGCCGCATGTGGCCTGCGGGCCTCGAGTTTGACATGACTGGTCTAGAGAGTGACATCCTGAGTCCTGCCACAGTGTATAAGTAGTACATAGTCTGATTCTGTTCTTGCATGTGACAAGATAAATAATATATTTTATTTTTCTATGTGTATTTTAAGATTGTTTAAATTGTCTACAAGACAATTTAAGAAAATTTACAAGAAAATGTTATAGAATAGTTGTCATTCAATAAGGTGGCACTATAAACAGTACTCAGGCATTATTAAACTATTAGTTTATATCTAATATACACCATTGGTTTGAATTCAATATTCACAATCCATACATAACAACATGATCCATTCCAGGAGGGACACAATGCTCTCTAAGTGGAATTCCATCTTAAGTTATGATTGCAATTACGACTGAAAAGTGCACAGGGCTGGTAAAACCTCAGGGCCCTGCGACCTATCTGCAGTCTAATGGTTGATCAGGCTCTACTAGCAGTTGTCCCCGCTGCTGCCTTTCCCGTCACATCTCCTCCTCTTTCATCCTCTCTTTTCAGTGTTTCCTGCTCTTTTTGATACCTTATTCTCTTCTTCTACTGCCAGTGACTACTGTACTCCTTACTTCTCCTTTCTCTCTTCTCCCTATTTCTATTACTTTTTTTTAAATTCCCCACTTTCCTTCTCTCTATCACATCTCTCTATTGCCTCCTCTATTACTATTCTACACCTACCCTCTATTATTTTTGATAAGAGACTGTACCCTGATGTGGGAGCAGCTAGAGGTGGGAACCTACTGATAGTACAGGCTGCAGTTAACCACATCACTTCCCATGCAAGCGTAGTAATGTTGCAGAGCTCTGAGTAGCCAAAGACTGATGCTTCCTGGACCACAACAATGTCATCCAGTTTGGTAGCAGAGGGCCTTTTGGTGGAAAAAAACTCATGGCCTCAGGTTCATTCCACATCAAATCACGCCCCCCCCCAAAAAAAAAAAAAAATGTAATGTCCACCACCCATCTCAGATTTTTACAAAAATTTTTCGTTAAGAAAGAATGTCAAAACTGTCTGACAATTTTTTTATTAAATATTGATTTTTCAATATATTAAATTATTTACTTAACACAGTTTCTTTATCCAGTTTATTTGAAATATCACGGGTGTTTATTAAGGAATCACCATGAAATTTGGACCCCTAAGGTAACTCTTTCTCCCAAAATCCAAACCAAATGACTTTATCTGCTTTATGTTTCAAGTTACTTTCTAAAAGTTTTGAAAACACTAGGTTCAATCAACATTAGATATTCCATTTTTTCTGTGCTTAACACAGCTATACATTACTATCACACAAAAAATCAGCGTGATACTCTTTTTCATAGTGGAGAAAAAAATCATGACGGAAACCATTCGATCAGAAACAGAAGCTATGTGTTACTAGATTTTGCAGAAAATAATTAATTTGTGTGTCAGGATGCAATTCAAAGATTCCACTGTGACACTTCACCCATTTGCTGTATACAGATACAGCCACACTCATCTATGCTGTGATGCGTGCACACGGCATATGCATCGCGGCATAGTGCAAGTGTGCTGTGCTGCGTCTGATCAAAGCCGGCGTTCGCTCCATAGGCTTCCATTGGCATGCATATACGTGGATTTGTGGGCATACTTGCCGCTAGGCAACGATTAGCATGACTACATCTGTTTTTTAGGCAAGATGAACGATTAGCGTGGCTACATCTGTTTTTTAGGCAAGATGAACGATCAGCGTGGCTACATCTGTTTTTTAGGTGAGATGATTGTGTGACACTTTAAACCGTGTGAGTCTGTGTGTTATAAATGATACCCGTGACAATGTAGCCATAACTGTGCATGCCTTCATTAGAGTGATTATGAAACACTTAGCGGAACTATTACAAAAATTGGAGTATGTTCACTACTTCAGTGATGGTGCTACTAAACGTCTAGCCACCCGCACCAGTCTGCAAGCAGCAGAAACTCATAACATCTTGACACCTTTAGTCCTGTATAGCTGGACTGAAAACATCCATGGCAAAGTTTTTCTATGTGTCATACAATAAAATACAAGACTGCAAAACCAAGTTGCATCTAGAAACAGCAAAGACTGTGGTAGGAACACTTGCTCATCGCAAATTTCGGCCTATTAGTTATGATGAACTACATACAGTATATTCCGATTGTCATCTGACAACATGAAGGCAGAAGGAACCACAGTTTGGGGGGTACACAATTACATGTGAACATACATTGGATGCCCTTTCCAGATGTTTCACCCATATTTTTTTTTATTTACAGGCTATCCAATAAATAAATAAATAAAAAAAAAATATATATATATATATATATATATATATATATATATATATATCTATATCATCACATAAGCAAAACACATGCATGGTGCATATGTCACCCAACGTGCTTGGCACACACCTCATCATTAATTAACATATTAACATGCAGCCACATGTTGTTTTAATATATTCCATAGAGAAGATGGCACACTCAGTAATCCTTACTAACAATTGCAGGGGTGCTTAGAAACCCCAGTAAACTACCAGCAGGGTTGAAACATTTAGTAATCCAGAGAAAGGTGTGCACTCAACAGGGCTTTAGTAAATTTGTTAAAGTGATCTATATTTACTCACCGCATGATACAAATAATAACTCAACATACATACACACAATACAAATTTTTTTTTTTATCTTTACAATCCATCTAAATAAACGCTCTATGAACACACACATTTCAGAGGAAAAGCATACCTGGACATCTCGCTGCATACAAATGCACTGATGCAATGTGTTGAAAAGAAAAGTGAAGCGCATAGAGCCAAAGAGCAACAACTGTACGTTATGGATGAATTAGGATACCTCTCAGATAAACACTCAGCCAAAACAAAATGCTATTTAAGGAAATAATGTGCATTCTGATTTTAGATAACACCAATGACAAAGTAAACAAAATTCAACAGCTTTATGTTTTAATAAAATATTTGTATCTAACAATGGTATCGTGTATGATAATTTAAATTAAAATAATTTAACTTGAAAGGCTCGATTTCACTTAAAAATATTTTTATTATTACTGTTATTATAATAATAAAAAAAGTTGAGAACATTTTCTATCAAATACTTGAATTCAACAAAGGTACTTTTGCTGTATACTCTACAAAGCATTTTTTGGATCAAGTAAATTGGAGGCTACTATAATAAGTGGTGGTCTTCAGGTTGCCGACTGTCGGGATCCCGACGCACAGTATACCGGTGCCGGAATCCCGACAGCCGACATATATTATCCCTCGTGGGGGTCCACGACCCCCCTGGAGGCAGAATAAATAGCGTAGCGCACCACCGTGCCCGCAGCGTGGCGAGCGCAGCGAGCCCGCAAGGGGCTCATTTGCGCTCGCCACGCTGTCGGTATGCCGGCGGCCGAGCTCCCGGCGCCGGTATGCTGGTCGCCGGAAGCCCGGCCGCCGGCATACCATACTACACCCATAATGAGTACCGTATATTGTACTGTATAATATTACTGACAAAAGAGGACAATACAAAAAAAAAAATACCTATTGATACAGTGAATAAAGGCGACATTAAAAAAGCAGCAGGTTCTAACTTCTGGCAGTTTTGCAGCGGATACAACAGCAGAGATTAGAAAATAATTGAAACAAATATTATAGTGCAAACAATGATTTCATGGGGAAAAAAAACCCCCAGAAAGAACAGAAGACCCCAGATTTATTCAACTGGTGGTTAATAAATCTGCTAGCAAACCTGCCTCAAAAATGATTATACTAAAACATGATTGATTACTGAAACTGCAGGTAGATCAACTGACTTTGATAGGCAAGCCCGACAGGAATATCATCAAACACGACACACGACTGAACTTTAACAGAAATACACAAACATAAAATATATATATATATATATATATATAAATCCATATATTGCCGGCACTCACTTGACCTGAACAGCATGCCCTGGTGCAGCATAGTCCAATTTACAGCTCCATGTAAGAAATGGCACTCAGAGTCGACGTTATCAGCAAAGAACAAAACTGTATTGAAGTTTACTTCAATACAGTTTTGTTCTTTGCTGATAACGTCGACTCTGAGTGCCATTTCTTACATGGAGCTATATATATATATATATATATATATATATATACACACACACACACACACACACACACACACACACACACACGAGAGACACCTTGGCACTGCTTTGCCGTGTGTGGCAGAAAAGGGGGCATGGCCTTTAGAAAAGGGAAAATGACTTAGAAAATGGGATTGTGGCTCAAGATTGCTGCACTACCGCTGTCACTGTGGGGGCATGGCCAGTGCTCTGAGCTGTTGGCATGCCCCCTAGTCCCTCTGTCTCCCATGAATAAATGCTGTGCACATGTCTATTCACCACTGCTCTGCTAGGCAGAGCAGAGTGTGAAAGGAACTTCCAAAACTGACCCACCCCGGGACACTGCAGCCCATGGGTGGGACAGCGAAACAATCCCCCAAAAACAGAACTGTCCTGCGAATATCAGGACAGTTGGGAGCTATGAAAGTGGGTGTGGCCTCAAGGCAGTGCCGCAGTCACGAGCCACGTCCCCATTTTCTGTCACTGAGGGGTCATTTCCAGCGCTCTGTGAGCTGCTGGCATGACCCCAGTCCCTGTCCCACTGAAACGATTTACTGCTGCTCTTTTGTAATCCAATGGGTAAGAACTCTGTAAACATTATTTGTTTCTGTGTAACTTCCTTCATTAGGCACTTTTTACATAGCGGTGATAAATAAAATGATGCAAAAACTGCAGTTTCTACATACTTTTGGGAAAAACCAGCTTGATAAATATGCCCCTTAATATCACTATGACATATATGAAAGAATAAATATCTTATACAAAACATTACAAATGTTATTGAAAAAAACAGGGATTATTCCAACAATGCACAATAACAGCTCTGGTTACAGTACGTATCAGCACTGACCCTTTTCCGCCATTTAGTCTATATAATAAATAAACAGAAGACCACATATGCATACTCTACTAATTTTGGGTCAGACAGCTTAGAAGCACAAAAAAAAACAACAGCAGCAGCAACAACAAAAAAAAAAACCCTGTAAGCTTTAGTGAAGATGTTCATTTATTAAGTATCCAATTAAACTCACATGAAAGCTTCACATTAATCTTCCGGTTAGTGCCAACAAATCTCTATAGCAGTCTCTTTTGATCAATCACAAAGCACATTCAGTGGGCTATCCAGTTAATGTTATTAATAAATAACTTCACAAAATGTAATTTAGTAAGTGGATCAACAAATGTATTAGCATTCCAGATAGAACCGAGCAATTCATAAATATGAACTCCACCTGTACTGTATATCTGCTAATTGGCTTTTGCTCACATGTTCTAACTAATCTGTGTATTTATTAAACTGTCAATGCACCAATAATTTGGCTGAATATTGTTATTTAATTGAAGCAGCAGTCCCACATTGTTTTGTTTTAAATAGTAAGTTAACAAGTTAAGTACCTTTTAAGCAAATATTTGTTAGCCAGTTTTTAGTTATAACCTAAAGAGTATTATCTATATTTCCAAAGTAACTCTAGAGGGAAAACAAGCTAGCCTGTTGTAGGTTGCAGCTGTCAGCAGGATATGTAAAGACAGAGAGCAGAGAAGAATGATGTAATAATAATAATAATATTATTATTATTATTATTATTATTATAATAAAGAGTTCTGAGGGGAGTTCCAAAATATCGCTGCTCACTACAGCATTTGGCATGTTACGGTTGTTAGAAAGAGGGGGAGCTGGACTGCACACCCTAATACTTAAGATATTAAGAGGTGCTATCATGCTGAGGCATCTTAGTACTACTAGTGTGCATCAGCATTTATCTTCCTCTAGCATGTGACTGTTGTTGTCAGCTATGGTAATCCATAAAACTGTAAAAACTTAGAACTAATAAAATGTAATAAAAGTCTGAAGACTAAACAAACAAAAACTGTATTATGCTTAATATTATAAAAATAAATAATCATCATTATGCTGCTTTACTGCAAACATTTAAAATCCACAATAATATTTTCGGCAGTAAAGGGTTATAATACATACCTCCCAACTGTCCCGATTTTCGTGGGACAGTCCCATATTTATGGGACTGTCCCACCCGCAGTGTCCCGCAGTGGGGGGGGGGGGGCAGTTGGGAGGCTCCTGCACTCACTGCTCTGCTTAGAAGAGCAGTGGTGAGTAGACCCTGTGTGCATGCGCACAGCGTCTATTCAGTGGAGACAGGAGGAGTGGGGGCACGCCAGCAGCTCACAGACCGCTGGGCATGCCCCCTCAGTGACGAAAAAGGGAGCGTGGGTCACAATTGCGGGCCCTCCCACGATGCCATGCCCCCCTTTTCTACAGGTCACCCCCCCCCCCTTTCGGGTGGGCACACGCAGATGTCCCTCCTCCCCATGGACAAAAGTTGGGAGGTATGATAATGCTTTCCTATAAAATGCAGTGACAACAGAGTTATAGTGATAGATTTACCAATATAATTTCATATTCATATATTCTAATTTGGAACCCATACAAAAAAAAACAAAAAACAAAAATAAAGCAGCTCTTTCATGCAATGACATAATTCTACAATAATTAAGAGTTAATGCAATTATATTTTCAATTTGAGCCTTTGGATAGCAGTTTGAACTTTCATTTACAAATAACATTTTGGACAACATTTCTAGGAGCATGGACATGCACAATATTCATAGTTTACATGCAATTTGCAATCAAGTATGTATGTGAAGCTGACTCCGTTTCACGCTCTATTCATTTCAAATCTTAAGCAGCATGGAAGAATACCAGAGCCACACCATGCTTATGGTGTGTTTGTGTGTCGCGGAGTATGCACTATATAAATAAGTGGTAATAATTATATATATATATATATATATATATATACACATACACACACACACACACAAAAAGAAAAAACTGCGAGGAAACTGACCAAATGCTAATAGGATGTTCATAGAACAGATGGAAACACACAAACTAGCAATGAAAACCAGACATAGTAAATAAAGAGAAATGCAGGTCAAAGATCATACATTGCTAGTATGTGAGTGGCATGACCTCTTAATCAACACTCAGTGAAGCACAGACGTTTTGAGTAGATAGACACACTAGCATCCATCAGAGATAAAACTTGTCTAAAAAGCTGATTAACTGGAGCTGAAGATGCGGTTTCTCGTGTTTTGGCTGAGTAAGGACACAGTTAAAAAAAAATTCTAATACTACTACTAATAATAATAATAGCTTGCATGTTAGCCAAATATAGCTTATCAAAGCTGCATTGAAAGAACTGATATGAATACATGATTGTGGTTTTCCTTTAGCAATATATCTATACTTATAGGAATGTAAAATAAGTGTTGCATGTAATTTGCGTTCTTATTATTAATTCATTTAGATAATAAAATAATTGGCAAATCATACTTCACAATTTTTTTTTATTTGCCTTTGATGTTTCCAAACTTTGGAACTCAGTGTGGTTTAGCAGTAGCCACCAAAATGTGAGAGCCAAAACAGTTCAGACTGAACATTGTGCTATTGATCATGAATATTACAGAAAAAAATGAATATGGAGTGTTAACTGTGTATATTAAGTCTAATATATTTTGATAATCCACAATTATAATAGAATGAATAGCTATTCCATGCTCTGACTTGTAAGCAAGATGTGTAACATATAAAAAAAGCTGAATATCTACATACTCACTGTGACTCAATAAACTATTCACAAACTATTATTTATGCATTTATTTATTTTCTCATACGTATGTGTTTTGTTTGTGTGCATACCCAATTGTCAGATCACATTCTGTATGGATTCTTTATTTAATTAGTTGTTATTTTTACTGTTTGCTAATACTTTTAGAGCTTTCATTGTCACATGTCCTCGTTTCCTGTTCCAGCAGCTGCATATGCATGCACATGCCTTCTCTATCTCTCCACTCTTCTGTCCTCAGACATTTCACAGCATCCGGTACATTATTCCTTTCCTACGCTTGTGTGTCCAAAATGTGTGGCAAATTCCATATTTTTAACTCAGTACTGAGCTAGCAAATTCATGACTACTCCAGCACCTGCTGTCTGGTTTTGTCCCATCTTTGTCCCTATCTGTCTGTCTAGGACCCTGACTTTCAGCTTTTTCTTGGACCTTATACAGTATGCGCTGCCTGTTCTGTCCACAACCGATTGATTCATATTTGGGAGCAAAGCAAAAAAGCAAGGGACTTTGCACTTGGAACAAAATTTGCTACAATACAATGGGTGCAAATACAATTATTTACTTTTGAATGCAGTGTAAAATGTTTGGCACCTTTATTTTTAAACCTTAAATTACATACAAGTTTGGACACAACCCTTTCATATTTATATATGTGCACATTTTAAATCTGCCCCACATGCAGGGCAACATTTTACTCATATGCATTTATGTATATGCACCCTTTGCTTCAAACTCAGAATAAACCCCTGAGGCTTTGACATGTGAGTGTCTTACTGCTAAGCACATCACTTCTTGGCAGGAATCCCCCATGAAGATAATTTACTCAAAATATAGTACATACTAGGTGTATCGAAATCAACCACTATCAGTACAGAGACAGCATTATCATCCATTTTCTGTGATTGTTAAATTCAAATTCTAAATAAAGTATAATGAAAAACAATAATTGATAATATGCCACACAGTAAGACCCTCCCAATTGGTAACATGTCATACAGACTCAGAGCCCTCTTAGCCTTGCTCCTTTATATACCAGTCTTTAGGCCATGTCGTGCACCTTTAAATGTCAGTCTCAGAGTCCCATCAGTCATGCCCCTTTAAATCAAACCTCCAAGATCATTTATATGCTCAGAGGCCCTTAAAAGCCATTATACAAATTATACAACTACTCAGTGTCCTAACTCATGACCTTCCCTTTTCTTCACCACTCTTTTCCAATATTCATCCTTCTGTTTGGTTGTTGCTCTGTCTTTCTGCCTGGCATCTGTGAGTCAATCTGCGGCAGCGGCACAACACTGACTCCATTTCACACCCACAGTGTACGCAGCTCTGGTGGCTGTGGGACATATTACCACATCTGTGTCTCCCTTATCTGCCTGCCACTCCCCCTTAGAATGTAAGCTTTCACATGCAGGGCACTTTCTCAAGTGCATATCCTTCTATTACATAGACTATATTTTACTCATTACTTGTACAAGGGTGCTTGGCCTGACAAAAAATATAATATTTAAAGCAGAGAAATGGGGCACTCACCAATACAATAATGGCACTGTCTCCTTTATTGGTCACATATTTAAAAGCTTTTAAATATGTGACCAATAAAGACAACAGTACCGTTGTTGTATTGGCGAGTGCCACATTCTCTGATATATATATATATATATATATATATATATATATATATATATATATATATAACCATTCCATGGTGCGGCACTCATGCTGATCTCAGAAATGAATGGACTTAAGTCCTTTTTGCTTCAATTGAAGCAAGAAGGACTGAGGTCCATTCATTTCTGAGATCAGCATGAGTGCCGCACCATGGAATGGTTATTAAGTTATCTTTGTGAGGGCACCAGCAACAGCAATTACTAAGGCTAATACGGAGTGCCGGACCACAGCTGCCATATATATATATATATATATATATATATATATATACACACATACATACATACTGCTCAAAAAAATAAAGGGAACACTAAAATAACACATCCTAGATCTGAATTAATGAAATATTCTTATTAAATACTTTGTTCTTTACATAGTTGAATGTGCTGACAACAAAATCACACAAAAATTGTCAATGGAAATCAAATTTATTAACCCATGGAGGTCTGGATTTGGAGTTACCCTCAATATTAAAGTGGAAAAACACACTACAGGCTGATCCAACTTTGATGTAATGTCCTTAAAACAAGTCAAAATGAGACTCAGTAGTGTGTGTGGCCTCCACGTGCCTGTATGACCTCCCTACAACCCACACAAGTGGTTCAGGTAGTGCAGCTCATCCAGGACGGCACATCAATGCGAGCTGTGGCAAGAAGGTATGCTGTGTCTGTCAGCGTAGTGTCCAGAGCATGGAGGCGCTACCAGGAGAAAAGCCAGTACATCAGAAGATGTAGAGGAGGCCGTAGGAGGGCAACAACCCAGCAGCAGGACCGCTACCTCCACCTTTGTGCAAGGAGGAACAGGAGGAACACTGCCAGAACCCTGCAAAATGACATCCAGCAAGCCACAAATGTGCATGTGTCTACTCAAACGATTAGAAACAGACTGCATGAGGGTGGTATGAGGGCCCGACGTCCACAGGTGGGGGTTGTGCTTACAGCCCAACACCGTGCAGGACGTTTGGCATTTGCCAGAGAACACCAAGATTGGCAAATTCGCCACTGGCACCCTGTGCTCTTCACAGATGAAAGCAGGTTCTCACTGAGCACCTGTGACAGACGTGACAGTCTGGAGACGCCAAGGAGAATGTTCTGCTTCCTGCAACATCCTCCAGCATGACCGGTTTGGCAGTGGGTCAGTAATGGTGTGGGGTGACATTTCTTTGGGGGCCACACAGCCCTCCATGTGCTCGCCAGAGGTAGCCTGACTGCCATTAGGTACCGAGATGAGATCCTCAGACCCCTTGTGAGACCATATGCTGGTGCGGTTGGCCCTAGGTTCCTCCTAATGCAAGACAATGCTAGACCTCATGTGGCTGGAGTGTGTCAGCAGTTCCTGCAAGATGAAGGCATTGATGCTATGGACTGGCCCGCCCGTTCCCCAGACCTGAATCCAATTGAGCACATCTGGGACATCATGTCTCGCTCCATCCACCAAATCCACGTTGCACCACAGACTGTCCAGGAGTTGGTGGATGCTTTAGTCCAGGTCTGGGAGGAAATCCCTCAGGAGACCATCTGCCACCTCATCAGGAGCATGCCCAGGCGTTGTAGGGAGGTCATACAGGCACGTGGAGGCCACCCACACTACTGAGCCTCATTTTGACTTGTTTTAAGGACATTACAGCAAAGTTGGATCAGCATGTAGTGTGTTTTTGCACTTTCATTTTGAGGGTGACTCCGAATACAGACCTCCATGGGTTAATAAATTTGATTTCCAATGATCATTTTTGTGTGATTTTGTTGTCAGCACATTCAACTATGTAAAGAACAAAGGGGCAGATGTATTAACCTGGAGAAGGCATAAGGAAGTGATAAACCAGTGATATGTGCAAGGTGATAAAGGCACCAGCCAATCAGCTCCAAGATGTAAATGAACAGTTAGGATCTGATTGGCTGGTGCCTTTATCACCTTGCACATATCACTGGTTTATCACTTCCTTATGCCCTCTTCAGGTTAATACATCTGCCCCAAAGTATTTAATAAGAATATTTCATTCATTCAGATCTAGGATGTGTTATTTTAGTGTTCCCTTTATTTTTTTGAGCAGTGTATATATATATATATATATATATATATATATATATATACACACACACACACACACATATATATACATATACATATATGCAAGAAAAAAGGATGTCTAAGGGAGCTGTGTAATTGTAACTTTAGATATAGGTTCTTTTCCAAGATTATTTGACCACAGAGTCATTAAAACATATTCAATTTATTCACATATTGTCCTTGAACAGTGCATTTGCAGTGAGTAATGTGTACCCGACAAAATTTAAAATACAGACTTTGATACACAACCTGACATCAAATTTCTAAATAAATTCATCCAATAATGTCTTTCAATTAATGTCTGATGTTCTCACATCTGAACCTCAACCCAACGCATTTCGTCCCGAAGGACTTCATCAGGGGTTCATATCAATAGATGTTGAAAGAGCTCTATGGGGTCAATAACCGATTTATCAGTAATGCTGTTCCCACATCTTGACAAAGGGGTTAGAGTCCCCGAAACGTCGATGGATTTTTCTCTGATGATTTAAATATATTTGAATTTTTCCAAGACCTTGAGTGCCGCAGCTTTTTTGAACGCTATATGTATACATATATACATACACACACACACACACACACACACAAACACACACACAGTAATTTGTGTGACCGGCACTCTGCTAGTTGAGCCGACAGTCCCTGGTGCCCCGACAAGTAATACTGTATATCCACAAAAGGTGTCTTGAACTCAGGTTAACAAACGGGAGACAGAGACAAGCTCAGCACCAAGGTCCAGCAGTCCCAGTTAGCCTTCCAGTATATGCGCTGGTGCCCTCACAAACAGTAATCAATAAAAGTTCCAAAGGTGCGGCACTCGGACTGATTGAAGAAGACAGGCTACAATCCTGTGTATCTCAACGTTTCAATTTCTTCATTCAAATTGTCATCAGGAAATGATGACAATTTGAATGAAAAAATTGAAACATTGGAATACACAGGATTGTAGCCTGTTTTCTTCAATTCACTTGAGTGCTGCAGCTTTGGAACTTATATATATATATATACACATACAGTATATATAGTAATGGGTGGATAGTGGTATCAGCGACCAACGGTGTCTGAGTAAATATAGCTATCCATGAAGAATTGGCAAAAAAGAGATATGCAGTACTGGGATATAGTAACAATTTTAACAATACATTTATTTAAACAAATATAGTTAACTAAAAAGATAAAACTTTAAACTGAAGTAAACAAAAAGGGATTACAAGACAATAGATATTAATGAAGGGCTAAAATCATAAATTTAGATAAAAATGAGAGATTCCAGCTTATCTTAGTGTGGAGAGTCACATGAGACACACACAACACGTTTCGTCTATCCGACTTCATTCTATAACAGCCCAAATGTATTTATATTTATAAAAATAATATGATCTCAAACCCGCACTCCAATTCAACGGTGCCGCAGCACCTGCTGGAATGGTCACCTCCACTCCAAAGAGTCCACAATAAAAGTTCACAATTTGCAGATGCGCGCTACTTCTGGAATAACTTTTGATATTTAACCACTGGGAATCTTCCAACACTCCTGCGGTCTTAAGATCAAATACAATTTGTCTCCAGAATATTATCTCCCCATGTCCATATCCCTCAAACAAAACAGAGGTGGGGGATAATAGTGAAGTACAGTTTAATAAGATATTGGTACAGTAAAACCACTCCAATAAAACAAATTTGAATATAAATGCACCACAATTCTAGGTCAAGGTGTGCGTGCCAAAATAAGTGGGGTGTCATAAGATGTCCACCCAATAGCGCTTGTAAATAGTTACTCAGGTACCTCCCGGGATATCAGCACCCTTTTGCCGCTGTCCAGGCACCCGTGTCCTCGTATTTGGTCTGCTGCAGTCTGTCCTAGATACCACCAACACGTTTCTGCTCCTCAGAGCCTTTTTCAAGGTGTATGGTGGACTAAAAAACCACATGGTATTTAAACCCTAAGGTGTAGTATCACTGGTCCAGACTGATCAGACCCTAATTAGTACTATACAGTTTATATTTCCACAAAGGGTCGCATAAACTTCATGGTGTGTGTACAATAATGCTCATCATATATATACATTATACAAGTCCTTCAAAAAAACAACTTAAATGTTTAAAACTCCGTTCATGCGTTCCACCTGGAACACACGCACCCCCCTTCCGCTTCCACCCGCCATCCACTCTCTCCGGCCGGCGGAAGTGCATCATTATTACCACTTCCGTCTATTGGAATGCATGCGTCTCATGCATTCCACAGCTGTATCCGGAAGCAGAGGTTAATGTGGCTTTACAAGTGTAGCGCACAGAACCCCGTGTGTTCCATCTACTCACTTCCTCCCTCTGCACCTTACAATAGAATAACCTAAATGGGGACATAATAACATTTTATACACATAATAACAATTTAAGCACATGAGTAATCCCATGTAATATTATAAGGTGCTTAGTGCATTTTCAAAGATAGCATATTCTCCCCAAACATTCAGAGTAAAAATACCTCACAATAATATAAGGTGCTTGGTGCATCTAAAATGGTCACGTTATATTTATATTTATATATGAAAAGAGCTGTGTAGTAAGCTATTCACTCTATACCTGCTATAAATATGAGATCTGCTCATTAGTCTTTCACCCCTTGATGAAGTTGGATAGACGAAACGCGTTGGGTGTACCTCATGTGACTCTCCACACTAAGATAAGCTGGAAGTTGTTGGGTGGAGTATTTAAGTAAACCATGAGGTAAGCAGCCAAAACTCTATATCATAGTACAAACAGCAATATATAACTTAATTTGCAGAACAAGATTTTAATTTCTCATAAAAAAATGTTGACGGACTATGGAGCATGCTGCAACAAATATATGTTTGTGTGTGTTTATATATGTATATGAGGACAAGTGAGCTCGCTATGGTGAGTGCTGAAATTTCTGTTTGTATATATTTAAGTAGGTGGCCATGGGCTACATTCACCCCACCCTATGAGTGTCGAGTGCAGACATTGTGGTTATATATATATATATATATATATATATATATATATATACATACATACATACATACACACACACATATATATATATATATATATATATATACATACATACACATACTTGCAGATGTGGCACTCATAGCATAAATGAAAACACTCAATGCATCTTGTAAAGTTTGAACAACGTTTCAGTTGTCTCTCCAACCGTCATAAGGTTTTATTTATTTCCAGAAATAGGGACAGCACTCAGATGATTTTTTCAATAGTAAATATGTGTAGTGCATTATCATATACTATCCATCAATGTTACATGATACACCGTCCTCAGTATAATATACAAATGTTACAAATGCATCTTGACATCTACAGCAAAAAAGATGTGTTGCCCGGTCTTATAGAGATAGACAATCATGTGCACAGCACGGTGCATCAGCTGGCGGCGGCGGGATGCACTCAAGCGATGTCACATCGTAATCACGGCAACATGAACAGCAGTCATGTCATCCACCCACAATGCCACAACACCGCTAGACAACCATGGACGCTACACCAGATCTCTATCTGTAGCCCTCTGGACATCTGTATGTGATAAACATTATACACATCTAAGACACATACAAATACACAGGTTGCATACACTATATGCATGAGGTGTACCTCATCAGTAATACTAAGAAAAAAAACGGCAATGTGAATATATTTTATTCTACATAAGAAAATCATGAGACACAAACCACTACAGCATATATTGATGATATAGATTCACTTTTTTGGGAGGCAGAAATGATCTTAAATAAAAGCTTGGTGGGAAATTAAAGGCCTAGAACATTATACAGCCAATAGAGTTACAAGGGGTTTGAAGAATACCACCTTTGGTCAGGACAACCAAGAGTTTAATAAGAGCTGGGAAAACACTCCTCATGAATGTTCCATACACGTGATGAAACTCTTCACTGAGAAAAAAGTAAACTTTTGTTAAAATAGAGGAACAGCTGATAAATTAAAAAAACAGATGCTCTCAATAAACCAGGATAAAGATATATGTAAGACTAACAACATCATACAAAGAAGCTAGACAGAATAGAAGAGGTCATAAAAAGAAAATAGAAAAAAAATCCTTCTGGACAAACAAAACTAAACAAAAAAATCAGAAGTTGGAGTAGAATTAAAGATACTAGACAACAAAGAATATTGACATATGGAGATCAGAAGAAATGGAAAGAAACACCACACCAAACAAAATAAACAAGGAAGGATCAAGGACAAATAATATTAGAATATATCTACTCTCCATATACAAATGCGATCACAACAAAGATGTGTTTCTCGTTCCCAACAAAGATTGGAGTCAAAAAATGGCTCACATTTTTTATCCCCGGACCTGACAACCCAAAGGGACAGATGAAGACCTTTTTCAGAGACATATTCAAGACCAACTCACAGATAAAATGAGACCACCCAAATGACGAGGCGCTTGGGGCAGTGGGAGGAAGAATAAACATGAATATATTCTTACAACAACATAATTAACCAACATAGGCATTTTTAATCTGCCAGATAGTGCAGTGAAGTGAGCAAGCCTACGGGTGAAAACGCGTTTTGGCACGGCTGGAATCAGCATGGCAATGTCGCCTTGTGAAAGTTAGAATCACTGGTCCTACAACCAACATACGCTGCTCCGTCCAGAAGTCCTGCTGCCTTTAGAACGGTAATCTTCCTATTTTCAGCTAGCTCTCATCCACGGATTGTGGTGCAGCATCCTTGCTCTGTCCTATGATATCAAGGCGCTGCAACCGCTCTAACGTGGAAAGCAGCACAGCTACTAATCTTTTTTCCGGCCAGTAATACCCGAAGCGCTGCTGCTTTCATATTTGCCGTCCGCTGCACCGGTCCTAGTGACCAGAGTACATGACGAAAAGAGATCTCAGCGGCTGGACTGGGTTTGCGGTCATAAAAACTTTTCATTCTAGCTGGGTTTGCTGCTACTTTTTAGCCCAACACATATTGTTCAGTGACCTATGGTCAAATGTTAGAGAAAATAATGAATTATGTTAAGTGAGCCTAACAATATTAGTATACCGATAAAGTATACCTGAAAATAAATTAGGGAAAGTACTTTGCTAATAGCCTGTGTGGAGAACGGCTTTTTTGATAAATGCATTTCTATGTGAGAATGTGCACGGCACTGGTTTAACATTGAACCACTCCCTATCATCTCCCTGCAATTACCTGAAAATTAAACAGGCAGGAATTGTACTCAATTTCGGTTAACACTCATCCCTGGATTGCGGTGCAGTGTCCTGCAATGTCCTAGGATATCGAGACATTCCATCCGCTCTAACAGGGAAAGCAGTACGGCAACTTATCCTCTTTCTGGTCAGAAATGTCAAGGTCGCTGCCCTCTCATCCACCGGCCGCTGAGCTAACAAAAACCTTGAGCTCATGACGGTGAGACAGTAGAAGCAATGTACCATGGCATACTGATCATCTTTTTTACTCTTTCCTTTTTTCTCTCTATACCAACTATTTATGTCGGGCTACTAATGAGCGCATAAGATACCATATAAATATGATGGGCATTCTGCTTCTCTCAACACTGTGTATATACCATTTGGGCAAATTTTGAATTTTTATAATTATACATGTGTTTGAGAATATAGGAGCTGACGTTCGGTAAATCAATACCTATTCATGATATGGTTGTTTAAACAGTGAGAGATCATAATTGGTTATAAAAAAATCTGAATAAAAATAATTAAAACAAGCTCCTCGGTGAGCAATCAGTGTTCTCTGAACCAATAAGCTCCATAGTGAGCAATCAGTGTTCTTTGAACTCCTTGTGATAGACAAGTGATCCCAAGGTGTATATGAATAAACCTGTGTGTGTGTTTATATATTTTTCCTTTTCAAATTCCTATTAATTTTAAAGATACAATTAAAGGTTATATTTTAATGATACCTAAGGGTATATCTGGCCCTATTTATATTTCAAAGAGTGCCCCCAAGATAGAGTCTTCTTTTCTCTTTCTAGAATATTTGGTTTTCTGACTCTGGGGAGCAACACCAACCCTGTATTATGGTGAATCTACCCGAGTAATCATAGGTATTTGGTTTTCTTTAAAGAATTAACCCCCGTCGTGTGTTCATTTTGTGTGTAACTGTGTCATCCAGGCACAAACAAGGGGGTATCTTGTTGCGGATCACCACAAATGTTTCTTCAAATCAAATGAACCAATTTTAAACATTTACAGACTTAAATAAGTTTATAAGTACATTAATCCTTAAAAGACACCTTACAAAAAAAAGGTACTATGATACTATGGTACTTCTTTTTAGGACCCGATTTTGAGTGTGATGTTTATCACACTCAAAATCGGGTCCTAAAAAGAAATCCAAGTATTACCCCATAGAATCAAAAGAAACCATATAAATGTCCTTGTGATAAAATATATTTGTGAACAAGAACTCCATCCTCAAAAGCAATCGAACCTTAGGAACACCAAAAAGGAAGCTATTAAGAACCTACAGAAAAATAACACTGTTATAATCAAAGAGGCAGAAAAAGGAGACATTGTGATCCTGGAACACACCTCATGTGAAAATAAGGCCATTAGAGACTTTTAAAAGATGAACCATCCTATAAAATCTAACCACATGACCCACCAACAAGTTTATAGATGATCTTAGAATGATTTTACTGCTATTTTAGATAATCAGGTTTTAGACAAGCATGCATAGCAAATTTAAATGGAAGTTAATCCAGTTACTCCCATTTTTTTTTACTTCCTACCAAATATTCACAAGTCCCTAACCAATCCTCCGGGACAACTAATAATAGCAGGTATAGAGTTCTTAACTTCACACATTTCAGAATACAAATACATTTTTAAGGGAATATGTCAAGAAACAACCTTCAGCACCTTGAGTCCTGTTGGAGAAAGAGCGCTATATAAATAAAATTATTATTATTATTATTATTATTATTATTATTATATCTGAAAGACAACAGTACTGTCTTGAACATAGTGTCCCAAATCGAATGGAAAGATACCTACTTGTGAATCACTATAGCTGTTCAAAGCCTTTACACCTGCATCCAGCACCAGAAATATTTGTTGATATACAGAGATGTCCACAACACATAAATATGGGATATATTAT
Organism: Pseudophryne corroboree; assembly: GCF_028390025.1. Taxonomy (NCBI): domain Eukaryota; kingdom Metazoa; phylum Chordata; class Amphibia; order Anura; family Myobatrachidae; genus Pseudophryne; species Pseudophryne corroboree. Next base: position 446,263,554 of record NC_086449.1, on the reverse strand, counting down.
TTTATTACACTCATCCAGAGTCAGAACTATTTTAAATACCTGAACTGTTATAGCCAGATCTGCAGAACAACAATGGGGACAAAATTTGCCCCAAATTTTGCAAACTTAGTGATGGGCAGCTGGGAGGAAGAAGTGATCTATTCAAATAAACTCTACTGGAAAAATCTGAAAATGTACAAAAGATGCATAGATGACATCCTTATCATTTAGGAGGGGATGAACTTTCTTTCCTAGAGTTTTTCAAATATATTTCAACAAACGTGTATAACTTGAAATTCACATACAACCTCAACAGAGAATAGAAAATAATATCTGGATTTGGTGATTAAAGGAGAAGGCCATAGTATAATGACATACAACTTCATCAAGCATGTGGATACAAACTGTTACCTGCACTTCAACAGCTGCCATGCTAAACAATGGAAGAAAAACATACCACTTTCAGTTTTCCCATATAAAAATAAACTGTAGTAAAAAGGAAGATTGTGACTTACAACTACAAACCCTTTCACAGAGGCTCGGGGAATGAAAATACCCTGAGAGTGTGGTAGAGCAGGCCTTGCTAAAAACAACCCTGTCACAATCCATGCATTTTCTCCTCCATGCCTGGGGTGGCGCTCTCTGCTCTGGTGCTCAGCACTCTGCTCTGTATCTGCAGCTTGGAAATTAGCTGTTACCACAGCTGTGAGAAGCACCTGAACTCACTATATAGGCCAGCCACACAGGTTCCCAGTTGCCAGTTCATCGTGTCAAGGTTGTCTCAGTTCCTGGTCCTGGTTATGCTGGTCTCTACTGCTAAAATCAGCCATAGTACTGCCAGGCTCCAACAGCTATCCTATGATCCTGCTACAGTGCAATCCTGTTATCCTGCTACATTGCATACTCTACCAGTGCTATCCTGTGATCCTGCTATAGTACAATCCTGTTATCCTGGTATGTTGCATACTCTACCACAGTGCTATCATGTGATCCTGCTACAGTACAATCCTGTTATCCTGGTATGTTGCATACTCTACCACAGTGCTATCATGTGATCCTGCTACAGTACAATCCTGTTATCCTGGTATGTTGCATACTCTACCACAGTGCTATCCTGTGATCCTACTGCAGTGCAATCCTGTTATCCTGGTATGTTGCATACTCTACCACAGTGCTATCCTGTGATCCTGCTACAGTGCAATCCTGTTATCCTGGTATGTTGTATACTCTACCACAGTGCTATACTGTGATCCTGCTACAGTGCAATCCTGTTATCCTGGTACGTTGCATTCTCTGCTCAAGTGCATCCTGCTACGGTGCTAACCTTCTACAGTGCGATCCTGCATTCTCTGCTCAAGTGCATCCTGCTACGGTGCTAACCTTCTACAGTGCAATCCTGCATTCTCTGCTCAAGTGCATCCTGCTACGGTGCTAACCTTCTACAGTGCAATCCTGCATTCTCTGCTCAAGTGCATCCTGCTATGGTGCTAAATCTGCTACAGAACAATCCTATTACAAGTGCCTTCACAGTCCACAGTGTCTCAAGTGTTTCCACAGTCTACACCATTTTCATGTAAACACAGTCTTCAGTGTGTCCGTGTACTCACAGTCTCCTGGCATCCCGTGTACTCACAGTCTCCTGGCATCCCGTGTACTCACAGTCTCCTGGCATCTTGTGTCCCCTCAGTTCCCAGCACAAGTAAGTTTCCAATCCCAGTATCACAAGTGTGTTCCCAAGTATCCAGTACTGCCAAGTACTTCCCAGACTCCCAGCATTGCAAGTGCAATTCCAGTTCTCCCTTTCATTTTGTGTTCTTCAATCATTCCTGGTTTATACGTATTGTTTACAATTGTACACTGCTTTACCCTGTATAAATAAACCTGCTATTGTGCCGAGAACATCAGTCCCTGTGAATATGTTCCTACAGAGGGAAATCCAAACAGATTCTGACAAACCCAACTTGAAAGAATGGAACTATTACAACATTCAAGTGTCAAGAAAGTCAATTTAAACAATCACTAAACCATAAATTGAATTTACTGCTTATGAATCCAATCTTAAATAAATATTTCACTTCACATCAAAGACTGTTTATAGGAAAACAAGAAACCAGCCTTCTAGGAACTGAAAGTTCACAAAATAAAGGTATAGGCAAGTGCCGGGATTGCTACAAATGCAGTGGATGCAACATCTGTAAATATCTACAGCCCAAAAGGAAGTCATTCTTCAATCATAACAACACAGAGTATAACATCAAATACTTTATTAACTGTTATTCAACCATGGTTAGCTATGTGTTAAAATATACCTGCAAACTAAAGTACATAGATGAAACGTGTGTTAAAGCTACGTATACAGGAACAAATTCAAAACATTAAAAAAACATTAAAAAACAAAAAAACTACTCACACCGGATATAGACATCTACAGAAAAACACAACTCTAATCCAGAAGACCTATCTTTCAAAGCCACTGAAATAGTCAGAATGGGTGAAAAAGGAGGTGACAACCTCAATAAGCTATCAACAAGAGAAATTTTCTGGATTTATGAACTTGAGACTCTCTCTCCCTTTGGTTTTAATGAATCCTTTCAAATGCCCCTTTCCTATGAGCACAAGAAAATTTGAAAGCACTGACACACTGTATGTATATATATATATATATATATATATATATATATATATTAGTGGTATAGCCTGCCGCACACAGTATTGTCCATGTTAGGAGTGCTGGATACATAATATGTTACAATAGTCCCAGAAGAAAAGAAACCAGCACCTCCACATTACTGCATAATAAAATCTTTATCAAAAAATAAGATCTTAAAAGCACCAGAGGCAAGAAACATTAGTAGAAGCACATGGGGTGTCAAAAAACTGCATAATATCATATCACCATTTCAACGTGGTAAGTAGTGCAAGCCTCCAGCAACAAACAGGTAGGTCCCTACCTGTTTGTTGCTGGAGGCTTGCACTACTTACCACGTTGAAATGGTGATATGATATTATGCAGTTTTTTGACACCCCATGTGCTTCTACTAATGTTTCTTGCCTCTGGTGCTTTTAAGATCTTATTTTTTGATAAAGATTTTATTATGCAGTAATTTGGAGGTGCTGGTTTCTTTTCTTCTGGGACTATATATATATATATATATATATATATATATATATATATATATTTGTTTATTTATTATAACTTCAAAGTTTCTTAATTCCACAAAATAAAATTCAAAAATATATAAAATCAGCAATACATTTAAAAACACAATTTATCCATATAGTAAACCATGTATATAACCCTCTTTTCTGGTCCCTAGAGACTGATAGCAACTATTTGTTACTTAGTTCTAAACTCAATTGTATCTCTTCAGTCTCTGTGGAACAGAAAAACTCCTTAATCCATGCAACACAGTATCTCCACCAGCTATACAACTACTTATATGAAACAGAAACACATGTACGGTTTCCAATTTGTTCTAATTAGAACACCATACCACTCTTTTTTGTAGAAATATTCTAAAGTCCACAATGTGAAAGTTTTCTTTGCGTGGTGAATGGATCCTAATTGACGTTCTGGCACCAGATTTTTATCAGTAGAATAAACTGCAGTATGTTGAAGTCTTTAGTTTAACGATGGGACAATATGCACGTTGCTAGGGTATTTCAATTTGTCTCCCAGCACAAGAAAAGTCAGTTGCACATAAAGTGTTGTCCCAACGTGCATGTTGTCCCATTTTAGTGTCTACAACGTTGCCCGTTTCTTTGTACTTCAATGTGG